>NC_069508.1:86734156-87037992 GCF_027579735.1 Bombina bombina
CTTTCTCTTACATGGTGTATCCAGTCCACGGATTCATCCTTACTTGTGGGATATTCTCAATCCCTACAGGAAGTGGCAAAGAGAGCACACAGCAGAGCTGTCCATATAGCTCCCCTCAGGCTCCGCCCCCCCAGTCATTCTCTTTGCCGCTCTAACAAGTAGCATCTCCACGGGAGGGTAAAGTGAATGTGGTGTTAGATTTGTAGTTTTTATTTCTTCAATCAAGAGTTTATTTTAAAATAGTGCCGGTTTGTACTATTTACTCTGAGGCAGAAAGTGATGAAGATTTCTGCTGAGAGGAAAACGATTTTAGCATGTTGTAACTAAAATCCATTGCTGTTCTCACACAGGACTGTTGAGTACCGGAGAACTTCAGTTGGGGGGAACAGTTTGCAGGCTTAACTGCTTAAGGTATGCTCAGTCACTTTTTTTCTAACAAGACTTGGTAATGCTAGAAGACTGACAGAAATCCCCATGTGGGAAGGTAAGCCATATTCTGAGACTCAGTATAGAAGGGTGGCTTAGTTAAAGGGCTTAAATCACTGGTGGACACTGTTATGGGGAAAATCGATTATTTTATTACTATAATCTGATATTTGCACAAGTGTTTATTATGTTTGAAACACTTTTTGTTTTTTTTTATACGCCTGGCATATTTTTAGACACCTAATTTGGCTTAGGAAGGCCCCACAACTCCGAAGTGAAGAGGGAGGGGGCCTAATTTTCGCGCCTCAGTTGCGCAGTTCTTTTGCAAGACAGCTTCATGCAGCTTCACGTGTAGAGTCCAGAGATTGCACGAGGACTCCAGGGAGGCTTATTTTCGTCCAAAACTAATCCCCAAGGAAGGTAGGGCCACAGCAGAGAGACTGTGGCATGGTGCTGTAGTGTGTTAAACCGGTGGCCAACTTCAATTTGCTCCGGTTTGGGCAATAAGGGGTTAATTGTATTGAAACTTAGTGTGCAATCATTTCAAAGCATTAGGATCATATGTTTTTTTTGAGATTTGGTAAAAAAGTGTGCGCTTTTTATTATTTAAAGGCACAGTACAGTTTTTAAAAAAAGTGTTTTTTACTGTATTTGAGTGCTGTCTAAGTCTGTCTAACATGTCTGAGCCTACAGATAGACCCTGTTCTATGTGTTTAAAAGCCATGGCGGTACCCCCATTGCATTTGTGTTTAAAGTGTGCTAAGTTATCTAAACATTTTAATGACCATGCAGTGACACTTAAAAATGTAGCCCAAGATGATTCTTTGACGGAAGGTAATGAGGATCGTCCTCCTTCCTCTCCCCATGTGTCGACACCAGTTACGCCCGCGCAAGCGTTGCCTAGTACCTCTAGCGCATTGGCCCCTATTACATTACAACAATTAGCAGCAGTCATGGATAATTCCCTTGCGTCCTTTCTATCCAAACTGCCAGTTTTTCCAAAGAAACGTGATAGCTCAGTTTTAAGAAGAGGATGAGCAATCAGAAGCTTTGGATAATTTATCTGTTGTACCCTCACAACACTCTGAAGTGGCAGTGAGGGATGGTCTGTCCGAGGGAGAAATTTCTGACACAGGAAAAGTTTCTCAGCGGGCAGAGTCAGATTCCTTAGCTTTTAAATTTAAGCTGGAACACCTCCGCGTCCTGCTTAAGGAGGTTTTAGCTACGCTGGATGATTGTGACCCCATGGTGGTCCCAGAAAAATTGTGTAAAATGGACAGGTTTTTAGAGGTCCCTGTATACACTGATGCGTTTCCGATCCCGAAGAGGGTGACGGATATTGTGACTAGGGAGTGGGAGAGACCAGGTGTACCTTTTGTTCCCCCCCCTATCTTTAAGAAAATGTTCCCCATAAATGATCCCAGGCGGGACGCGTGGCAGACGTTCCCTAAGGTAGAGGGAGCAGTTTCAACACTTGCTAAGTGTACAACTATACCAATAGAAGACAGTTGTGCTTTTAAAGACCCTATTGATAAAAAATTGAAAGGTTTGCTGAAGAAAATATTTGTTCAGCAAGGTTTCCTTCTTCAGCCAATTGCCTGCATTATTCCTGTAACTACTGCAGCGGCTTTTTGGTTTGAGGCGCTGGAGGAGTCGCTCCAGAGGGAGACTTCATATGACGAAGTCATGGATAGAATTCATGCTCTAAAGCTGGCTAATTCTTTTATCACTGATGCCACTTTCCAATTAGCTAAGTTAGCGGCGAAAAATTCGGGTTTTGCCATTATGGCGCGAAGAGCGCTTTGGCTAAAATCATGGTCGGCTGACGTGTCGTCCAAAACAAAGTTACTAAACATTCCTTTCAAGGGAAAGACCCTTTTTGGTCCCGAGTTGAAAGAAATTATAGCGGATATCACTGGGGGGAAGGGCCATGCCCTCCCGCAGGATAGACCGTTTAAGGCCAAAAACAAGGCTAATTTTCGCTCCTTTCACAACTTCAGGAGCGGACCTGCTGCAACCTCTGCTGTCGCAAAGCAAGATAACGTTTCACAGCCCAAAGCAACCTGGAAACCCTTGCAGGGCTGGAATAAGGGTAAACAGGCCAAGAAGCCTGCGCCTGCTAACAAGACAGCATGAAGGGGTAGCCCCCGATCCAGGACCGGATCTAGTAGGGGGCAGACTTTCTCTCTTTGCTCAGGCTTGGGCAAGAGATGTTCCAGATCCCTGGGCATTAGAAATTGTTGCTCAGGGGTATCTTCTAGAATTCAAGGACTCTTCCCCCAAGGGGAAGGTTCCACATTTCTCGTTTGTCTTCAGACCAGACAAAGAAACAGGCGTTCTTACGCTGCGTAGAAGATCTTCTAAAGATGGGAGTGATATACCCAGTTCCAATTGCAGAACAAGGACTGGGTTTTTACTCAAACCTGTTTGTAGTTCCCAAAAAGGAAGGAACTTTCAGGCCAATCCTGGATCTAAAAATTCTAAACAAATTCCTCAGAGTTCCATCTTTCAAAATGGAAACAATTCGGACAATCTTGCCGATGATCCGGGAAGGTCAATATATGACTACTGTGGATCTAAAGGATGCGTACCTACATATTCCTATCCACAAAGATCATCATCAGTTCCTAAGGTTCGCTTTTCTGGACACGCATTACCAGTTCGTGGCCCTTCCTTTCGGGTTGGCCACCGCTCCCAGAATTTTCACAAAGGTGCTAGGGTCCCTTCTTGCGGTACTAAGACCGCGGGGCATTGCAGTAGCACCTTACCTAGACGACATCTTAATACAGGCGTCATCTTTTCACAGAGCCAAGGCTCATACGGACATTGTTCTGGCCTTTCTAAGGTCTCACGGGTGGAAGGTGAACGTAGAAAAGAGTTCTCTGTCCCCGCTCACAAGGGTTCCCTTCCTGGGAACACTAATAGACTCGGTAGAAATGAAAATATTTCTGACAGAGGTCAGGAAGTCAAAGCTTTTAGCTACTTGCCGAGTTCTTCATTCCATTCCTCGGCCTTCTGTGGCTCAGTGTATGGAGGTAATCGGATTACCTGTCTCAGGGAATGAGCTTCCGCAGACCGGAGTGGATCATTGTCACGACCGATGCCAGTCTGTTAGGCTGGGGTGCGGTCTGGGACTCCCTGAAAGCTCAGGGTCTATGGTCTCGGGAAGAATCTCTTCTCCCGATAAACATTTTGGAACTGAGAGCGATATTCAATACGCTCCAGGCATGGCCTCAACTAGCGGAGGCCAAATTCATCAGATTTCAGTCGGACAACATCACGACTAGCGTACATCAATCATCAGGGAGGAACAAAGAGTTCCCTAGCGATGAAGGAAGTAACCAAGATCATCAAATGGGCGGAGGATCACTCCTGCCATCTATCTGCAATTCACATCCCAGGAGTAGACAACTGGGAGGCGGATTTTCTGAGTCGTCAGACTTTCCATCCGGGGGCGTGGGAACTCCACTCAGAGGTTTTTGCTCAGCTGACCCAGCTATGGGGCATTCCGGAATTGGATCTGATGGCGTCCCGTCAGAACACCAAACTTCCCCTTTACGGATCCAGGTCCAGGGATCCCAAGGCGGCATTGATAGATGCTTTAGTAGCGCCTTGGTCATTCAGTCTAGCTTATGTCTTTCCACCGTTTCCTCTTCTCCCTCGGCTAGTAGCCAGAATCAAACAGGAGAAGGCTTCGGTAATTCTGATAGCGCCTGCGTGGCCATGCAGGACTTGGTATGCAGACCTAGTGGACATGTCATCGGTTCCACCATAGAAACTGCCATTGAGGCAGGATCTTCTAATACAAGGTCCATTCAAGCATCCAAATCTAGTTTCTCTGCAACTGACTGCTTGGAGATTGAACGCTTAATTCTAGCTAAGCGTGGGTTCTCTGAATCAGTTATAGATACTCTGATCCAGGCCAGAAAGCCTGTCACCAGAAAAATTTACCATAAGATATGGCGGAAATATCTTTGTTGGTGTGAATCCAAGGGTTACTCGTGGAGTAAGATTAGGATTCCAAGGATATTGTCTTTTCTCCAAGAAGGATTGGAGAAAGGTTTGTCAGCTAGTTCTTTAAAGGGACAGATATCTGCTCTGTCTATCCTGTTACACAAGCGTCTGGCAGCTGTACCAGATGTTCAGGCGTTTGCACAGGCCCTAGTTAGAATCAAGCCTGTCTACAAACCAATGGCTCCTCCATGGAGTCTAAATTTAGTTCTTTCAGTTCTTCAAGGGGTTCCGTTTGAACCTTTACATTCCATAGATATTAAGTTATTATCTTGGAAAGTTTTGTTTTTGGTAGCTATTTCTTCTGCTCGAAGAGTTTCTGAATTGTCTGCTTTGCAGTGTAATTCTCCCTATCTGGTGTTCCATGCAGATAAGGTTGTTTTGCGTACCAAACCTGGTTTCCTTCCAAAAGTGGTTTCTAATAAGAATATTAACCAGTAAATCATTGTTCCTTCTCTGTGCCCTAATCCAGTTTCGAAGAAGGAACGACTGTTACACAATCTTGATGTGGTTCGGGCTTTAAAATTCTATTTAAATGCAATTAAAGACTTCAGACAAACATCATCCTTGTTTGTTGTCTCTTCTGGTAAGAGGAGAGGTCAGAAAGCGACTGCTACCTCTCTTTCCTTCTGGCTGAAAAGCATCATCCGATTGGCTTATGAGACTGCTGGACAGCAGCCTCCTGAATGAATTACAGCTCATTCCACCAGAGCTGTGGCTTCCACATGGGCTTTCAAGAATGAGGCTTCTGTTGAACAGATTAGTAGGGCAGCGACTTGGTCTTCACTGCATACATTTGCCAAATTTTACAAATTCGATACTTTTGCTTCTTCGGAGGCTATTTTTGGGAGAAAGGTTTTGCAAGCAGTGGTGCCTTCCGTTTAGGTTACCTGACTTGTTCCCTCCCTTCATCCGTGTCCTAAAGCTTTGGTATTGGTATCCCACAAGTAAGGATGAATCCGTGGACTGGATACACCATGTAAGAGAAAACAGAATTTATGCTTACCTGATAAATTACTTTCTCTTACGGTGTATCAAGTCCACGACCCGCCCTGGCAATTAAGTCATGTTCAAATGTATTTTTGTAAAACTACAGTCACCACTGCACCCTATGGTTTCTCCTTTTTCTCCTAACCGTCGGTCGAACGACTGGGGGGGGGCGGAGCCTGAGGGGAGCTATATGGACAGCTCTGCTGTGTGCTCTCTTTGCCACTTCCTGTAGGGATTGAGAATATCCCACAAGTAAGGATGAATCCGTGGACTGGATACACCGTAAGAGAAATTAATTTATCAGGTAAGCATAAATTCTGTTTTTGTCACAAACAATTGTCTTGGAAAAACAGTGCTTCTGCCAACTTTGTATAATGGCCTTAAATATATTTGTATAAAGTAATATGTCTCTCAAGTGACTTTTTCTAGTGTAGAGACCAAATTTGGCTAACCTGTCCTTATAGTTTAAATCCTCCATTTTCCTCATTAGTTTTTGTTGCCCTTCTCTGAATTTTTTATGCCCTTTTTTTTAAATTTGTTCCCAAAACTGTACTCCATATTCATGGTGAGGCTTTACCAGGGATTTATATAGCAACAGAATTATGCTTTTGTCCATTTCATATACCATATGTCTCTTTCAACACATGCTAGTATCTTATTAGCATTAAAAGCCGCTGCTTTGCACTGTGCACTCATTTCTAGCTTATCTGTAAATACGTCTAAATCCTTCTCTTCCTCTGTTTTGCCAAGTCTAGTCTCATTTTAATAATAGGCGGCCTGTATATTTTTACTTCCAAAATGTAGAACCTTGCATTTACCAGTATTAAATCACATTTTCCATTTGCCATCCATTTATTCAAATTGTTTTGTAAATCCTTTACTGTGCAATTACATCCTGCACCGACCTAATCACCTTGTTGAAGGAGCAGCAATTCAGTACTAGGGAGCTAGCTGAAGACACCTGAACAGATGCCAATGACAAGAGTGATATATGTGCTGTCACCAATTAGCAGTTACCTCACAGTATTTCACTTCTGTTCTTGAGCCTACTCAACAAACAGTACCAAGAGAATTAGGCAAATTAAATAAATATGAGTAAATTGGAGAAGTTGTTTAACATTGAATGCTCTATCTGAATCATGAAAGTTTAATTTCTATATAGACTATAGCTATGGATATGACTGTATATGGGACAACACATCCCTGACTTGTTGTTCCAGGGGCACTTTTCATTAATTCAGTTGCTTGTGTTAAATGAGTCGCCTTTTAATGGGATTAATTTAAGCTCAACTAGAGCTTTTTTGTAAGTTTATTAGATATGTACAGGTTGAACTCGATGGACTTCGGTCTTTTTTCAACCTCATCTACTATGTTACATACCCTTTTGAACAGGTTATATGCTGCAAAGCATGATAAGGCCACTTTTATCCTCCTATGCATGCATTTGCAGGGAAGCTACGCAGGATCCTTTTGTAATGTTCTAATTATTATTATAACTGTAAGTCAGAAAATGTACTGACCTTTTCAAATAAAGGTTTTTGTTTTGTTTTTGCATTTATGTCCCGTTTGTGCTGCACAAATTGTAGGGGTGTTTAAGTACTAGCATAAATAGGCTTAGAATAACACATCACCACACTTGAACTAGATATGGGAATCACTGTTATAAATCTGTTAAATATTTTTTTTATGTTTACATTCGTATTAATCATAAGGCCCCATAGTGTATCAATATTTATTGGTGGGCTAAGAGTTAACATAAGCAACTTAAGTATTTTTCTGAATTAACGCATGCTTAATACTTTACAAAAATGTTATTGTATTTTTAATATAAACACATCTCTTTCTATATTTTAGTGGCTCCAGATGACTTTTACATTGTTGAACCATTGAAGTTTTCACCAGAGAAAAAGGTATGTACCTTATTACTTTTATTTGATCAATGCACTTAACCAGTTGCCTTATGCAGTGCACACATTTGATATAATGCAGCTCGTATTCCAGAATGAAATAACCAGATACTTTAATGTGTGGCTAAATTTGAGGGCAACCAAGAGCGTAAGCAGTGAGAGACAAGTTTTAGAGAGAGCAAAGAGGATTGAGGAATGGGAGATCAAGAAGAATACCTAAGCTTCAAGTTATCAAATTCCCATATAAAAATGCAGAGCATCTCCAACCAGCACTAGTACAGAGTTAAAATAGGAGAACAGCTTTAAAGAAAGATGCAAGCACAAGGAGAAAATCAATATGTTTTTAGTAACCATGTTTTTGTATTTGTGCATATTAGTTTAATGTATACATGAGTATTTGGCAGCTTTAAAGGGACATTAAACCCAACAATTTTCTTTTATAATTCAGACAGAGCACACACATTTAAACAATTTTCCAATGTACCTCTTTTATCTAATTTGCTTTATTTTCTTTGTATTCTTTGTTTAAAAGCATATATAGATAGGCTCTGAAGCTGGGAGTTGGCTGCTGATTGGTGGCTGCACATATATACCTCTTGTGATTGGCTTACCAATGTGTTCAGCTAGTTCTCAGTAGTGCATTGCTGCTTCTTCAAGAAAGGATTCCAAGAGAATGAGGCAAAATTGATGTAAATTGGAGTTTAATGTCCCTTTAACTGTTGAATGTGGAAGAAGGCAGCCCCTCATTGACATTGTCTCTTTTCTTAGCCAGATTTATGCTTATGAAAAATCACCATACTAAGATTTGGATTTTCACAGATCTTAGTGTGGTGATCTGTCACAAACATAAATACGGATCTGAAAAGAGCCATAGTCAACAAGGGGCAGCCTATTTCTGCATCCAGCAGCTAACGAAGCTGCCGAATGTCCATGTCTAGTTTAATGTCCCTTTAACAATAAATCAATTGAATTAATTTAAGGCCCATTATGTTGACTGGTCTGTTTTTGGAGTCTAATTTTAAGACCATGCCCTTTCTTTCTCTGTCTCTCAAATTAGTTTATGGGTAGAACCTAACGTAAAGAGATTTCTGCAACTCCAGATGTCACCAGTAATTAATATGGTTCTATTACAAGAGTGAAAATTGTATTTATCCTGATTTTGTTTGCGTTCCATTGGTGGCTCATTTAGTATGATGCTAGGCATACCCCCCATTTAGATTTCCATTGCATAAAAGTAGGAGGGTGCAGACGCTAAAACTCAGTGCTGTTAGGACAGCATGGAACGTCCGAATGGCATCTAGGGGTTTAAAGAAAAAAGACTATATATCCAGCCTATTTAAAAGTCAATAAACCTAAATATTGTTTTATATATATATATATATATATATATATATATATATATATATATATATATATATAATTTATTTAATCCACATCCCTCTAATCATGGGTGCTGCCATTTTGTGAACCTGTGTTACACTGCAGGTTTCTGCACATTCATCTGCACTGAAATGTAGTGAAAGGACATATAAACATGGTGGCATCCATGACTAGAGGGTAGTGGGGAATAGCCTCAATACTGTGCTTATAACATGTATTTAGTGTTTAATGTCTCTTTAACCCTGGAATTCTTCCATTGTTAGTGTTGTTTTTCTTTAGAACCATAACTTTTAATCTTCTACAATTTAGTTCTATTTCATGGTCTTATGATCTAGAATTCCTTTTTCCGTAAAATTCATCTTTAAAGAGTACCTTAAAATTGTTGTATGATTTAATTTGAATTGTCTTTTATTCAGTAAAGTGTAGAAACTATGGTTCTAAAGTATTTATGTATTATTTAGAAAAATCTGGAGATAAATGTCTAATCTAATTTCAACACATTTTGTTCTTTTTTGTTTCCTTTTTAATTCTTTTTACTATAGAAAAAGCGTTGTAAGTACAAAAGTGCAAAGATTGAGACTTTGAAGCCACTTGATCCATTGAAAGCACTTCCTAATGGGGATATTAAAGCAAAGAAAGACTTTACAAACCAGAGGGATTTTTCAAATATGGGAGAGGTGTATCACTCTTCCTATAAGGGCCCTCCGTCTGATGGCAGCTCCGAAACATCATCCCAATCAGAGGAGTCCTATTTCTGTGGCATTACTACCTGTACAACCTTGTGCAATGGCCAGCCACAGAAGACAAAAACTGAGAAGAGAGCCATTAAACGTAGGCGTTCTAAACTTCAGGACCAAGGAAAGTTTATTAAAACCCTAATACAGACTAAATCGGGATCTATGCCCAGTCTGCATGACATTATAAAAACCAACAAAGATCTGACAGTAGGGACCTTTGGCGTAACAACTATTTCTGGTCATCTCTAACCATGTGGTTTTCCTTTTTTCTCACCGGGTACACTTTTGTTTATTTACAATCTCTGAAACTGAGAAGATAATGATGGAAATTTGGGGTTATAGATTGGTGGAAAGTATTTTTGTCAGTCTGTGAAAAGAATTGGAACAAAACCGACTAGCTGATATATTATTAGTCTTCGGGTTATAAAGAGGATCATCTCCAGTTCCAGGACAATATGTATGCAAGGAAATGGAGCGGTGTTTTTAGGTTTTCTTTTTTTTTTTCTTGGAAACTTTTTATTTAGGATATTTTTTCACAGTTTAATTACTGGGGAAATAACATTTTAAAACCCATTTTGTTGGGTGAAACAGGGACTAAAGATCGGTCTATCTCCCCATAACCCCCCTGACTTTGTTCCTGTGTGTGCACCTTCCCATATTTATGTGCCTTCTGTCTATTTATAATGCTACTGTAGGGAAAAGCACCAAGTGTGAATGCAAGAATTTGATGTAAGGTTTCCTTTTCTTTCACTCGAGGTTCAGAATTACAATAAAACATTAAGGCCATTTCCTGGAGAAAATGTTAAAAAAAATTACATTGTGTAAACAGAGAACAGTTATTTATAAAGAAAAACTAACATATCTCCATTTACAGATGTTGATTAAATTTTTTTAAATGCACATCTTAAAACGATTAAAGCACCATAATGTAACAACTGTCTGCGTTAGACTTTTGTTATATTATGAGTGCGAAATCTAAACCCATTGGCTGCCTGAGCAGCTACTCGGATTTTTAGGAGTCAAGATGCTAAAAAGTTTGATTCTAAAATTACACTGCATTGTGCTATAGTGGGTTGTCCAATGGAAAAGTAAAACAAAAACATCTACAATATAAAACACAGACATTGTCAGAAATATTTACAACTTTTTTTTCAGTTTATGAAATACAGGGAAGGGTGCAGTTATTTTAATATTTAGACCTAAAATATATTTTCTGATTATTTTTTTTAACAGTACTTTGCACTTTAACTACATAACCAAAACAACACTAGAGCAGCTTTATTTATTTTATAACCTAGTAATAGAATGTTAAAAGCAGGTAAAGTGCTGATGATGAAACACTTAGAAAGAGAGAGAAAACCTTGACTTTTTTTTATTTTTTTTTATTAAAGCTGGTCTTAAAGACCTCAACATGATACATTGTGTGAGGTCTACTAATCTTGCAGAACATATAAATTACCTAACAAACACTTCTAAATCGTATAACTGTGAGAAGTGAGGAACACGTTTACAATGTGATTCAGCCCTGGCAGCTTAGAGGCCAACCAATAACAATCTTACATTTAGAACGTTACAGAAATGATGACAAACAAATGTAAAATTATTAACATTTTATAATACTTGTGTGCAGTTCCCTTTTTTTTAAGGAATATTACATGACATAAGTCATGTTTAACATACACAGTAATGCACTTTGTTTCAATACAACCAATTTATCTGTTTGCAAAAATGTTTCTTATAATGGCTGTCGCTGCTTTTGTTTTACCATGCACACAATCTCCCAAATATATAGATATAGTTTGTTTTTGTGCACATTAACCTTACATTGGCTCCAAGTGGTGCTGTGAGAGTGAACTTTGCATGACCTACCACTGTATACTAGGTGGGTCTTGTGCAGAGAGTAAATGATCTATATATAGTTTTCAATCAGTCTGCTGATCCCACATAAAGTTTTAGCTGTATTTAACATAAAAAAATGCTTTAAAAGCCTTTTATTTGACAGACCTAGAAGGACATCTTAATTGCATTGTAAGATATATATATTTTAAATTTAAAGTAAAAATTTTAAGGTTTGAATTTTCTTTTCTGCACAGACATTCCATAATTGGAGCATTGCAAATCTTTTTTATTTTTCTAAACATAAATACAAATTCCCAAGCTAAAATAGAAATCCTAACTATCTATGTTCGTTCAAAGCTACCTCTAACAGAATTCTGGAGCTCTTCACCAATCAAAAGTTAAGCTACTTCAAAGTGCTTCCACTCGCTTTAATTCATCTTTTTTTCCGAAATCTAAACAATTATAAGCTTTATAAACTACTATTTTAATTCTCATATATGCAGTCCGTTTTTTATGGGAGGTTTTTACACAGCATTAGGTGGCCGTCACTCTGTCATACGCCCACTAAATAAACTGAGCATGCTTGATTTTCTTATTCATCGGCTTAAACATCTTGCGCGCTCCCGTAACCGTTAATTTACGTCTTTGATTCACAATAGTAAACACTGAATATTGTGATTTATTGTTTACATTGTGACGTTGTTGTTTCGCACATGCGCTAAATTCATTACAAGGTGAAGTTGCTATTTGTTCATGCATGCGCAAAGCTGGTCTCACGGGAGCGTGCCTTCAGTTGTGACGTAGGGAGCAGGTGGGACCGCTCTATAGTCTAAGGCGATATCAAAGCAGGAAGTGGGAGATGGGAGGAGCGAGGAACAGTAAGAGATATTTTTTTTTAAGATTGCGATCTCTTACTAACATTTATATTGAAGGTTTAAAAAGTTAGCAGCTAAGCTTAACAATGGATAGGCTTCATATAAAGTGCAAGAGATTTACTCAAATTTACCATCACTTTAAATTTTCCACCGCTGTCTGATGACTGCTGCTTGATAAATACTGACTGCAGGTTCTCTTGTGAGAACCTGCAGTCGTAGTGCAGGTGAAGGCTTGATAAATCGAGCCCTAATAGAGATATTGAGGTAAAAAATTAAATGTGCAAATGTGCTTTTTAGATTTAAATAGAAACATGTTTGCATTATACTTCCATTATCAAAAAAAATTCTATTTTTCAGTGGCGTACGCACATATTCTGTGAAGGCTGTGCACCAGTGTTCAAATACTATACCCTCTCAGAGTCAGCATTGACTTGTATGACACAAATGAAACCTTCCCAGACACAATGCACACTGCATCCAGCTCTCTGAGTTTGAATATTGGTGCACAGGCCCTGACAGCATATATGTGTATGCCACTAAAAAACAGTACTAACTAATTTCAGGCCTCTATTTAAAATCAAAATACCCAGTGTACATTTAAATTTTGACCTTTCTATCCCTTTAATTGTCCCCTAAAAAGAAAATTGTTTTACTCCCAAACTTGGAATTATAAATAGCCCAGTGCTTAATTATTTATGGCCATAATTTGTATTTTTAATTTTGTTTTATGCATGATTGTTTTAGATTACAGTGAAAAAATAAATGACTCCCACTCAACAAATTGGTCCATCCCCATTTATGTAAAGTGAAGTGTCATCTATAGTACGCTGCTGGTTGCACTGACCAAACTCTAGCCATGTCCCATGGGCACTAAAATTAAAGTGTTATTTTAGGTAGTCAAAAAATAGATTATTGCTTGATTTGACCAAATACTATAACACTACATTTGGTGATTTCTTATAAGTGGGAAAGGACAGTTGCCTTGAGATTCTACACTAAGCTTTTTAAGCTGTTTATTTAATTCTCTAATTCTTTACCCTGCTGTTTTTGAAAGTATTTAAGTATTATTTGCTGCTAGTTAAAAAAAAAAAGTACTGTGTTATGTTTCAGAATGTTGTTCCTTTTTAATATATATTTAGGGTGCCTGCTCTCAATTTACTTTTATGAAAATGTTCTATGACATAGATAAAATATAAAAGAAGGAAAGATCTTTCTTACTATTTTATAGTACCAGCAGCTTACAACCTCTACAAGTGCATGCTTTTTTTTCTTTTCTTGAAGCAGAGTATACTTTAACTTTTAACTTGTATTTCTGTACTCTATATTATGGCAGTTCTTTAATTTTATTTTCTTTTTTTTAATATTTTTTTAAGCATACGCTTTCTAACAAATGTTCCATGATCCTTTGTACACTGAAGAGCAGTGACTCAAATAGTAGCTTGATGCTTACCGTAGAATTTAAGAGACAGCAGTGAAAAAACCCATGACCTACTTAGATAACGGAAACATATTCAACAGAACAGCATGGTCAGAGAGGGGTCTGTAGCTAAAATTTCAGAGGGCCATAGCTTTTCTGTGCAGCATCTTAGTATAATATAAATTAAACCTTGGCAATGTTGCCGGTGATTTTGGCCCTTCTAATGCCTAAAATAGCCCAGCATATGCAAATCCCCACACCAGTGTAGCACATACAGAATATTACCAAATCTTCTCTTTGCAACATGTCCATTATGTATAAAAAGCGTGTTATTTAGACAAAATATTATCATTCGCACCTGTAATTTGGACAACCCTGGTTTCAAATATAATACAGCTTTTTATACGGGTCCAAATGGAAGTGAATTAGGTTGTGAGGTACAGATTTCCGAAAGAATTACTGAAAATTCTTCGCAGTTGAGGTATAAAGATTTAAACAGTCACTTAAATGATGAATACATCATCTATGAACAATATTCAGGTTGCCCAAAAAAATAGTTTTCTGTACTTTTTTTATTTTAATGTCCACATTTTTAAAACTTTTGGCTGTTTCTGTTTAGTATTACTATTTTATATATATATATATATATATATATATATATATATATATATATATATATATATATATATATATATAAATGTCATGGTTATGTTTGATATTAAATTGTACTACTATTAAAAAGGTTTTCTTTAACATTTTTAAATTATTATTATACAGGTTCCACACCTACTTGATGGTCAAAAGCCATTGCTATACTACAGTAAGCTGCAAAGCGTGTGTATCTCTTCAGAACCTATTCTGTATTTTAAATTGATGTCTGTCCAAGCTGCTATTATAGTGATATCACCGCCACTCAGCACATGGGATGTAGCTTACTAATGCAACAGGAGGGAGCTTTGTGTTGTTAAGAGACGCCTAAAGGGGGTGATTACATAAAACGTTAAAACAATATTTTTTAACAGCCATATATTAAGAAAATATTTATAAAGGCATTGCCTATTTAACCCTGTTATTTATTTAAACCATTATTGGTCAGCTCCTTTTTTTGCAATAGCACTAAAAACAAAATTGTCTATGCTGAACTGTTATTCTTTTCAATGCAGATATGAAGATAATGTCATCAAAGTAAGGAATTTCTCTAACACAATAGCAGTCTAGATATCTGCTTTACCATACAACACCCCAGCACATATTGTCTTATGTTTTATTTATTTAAAAAAAAAAATCTCAAATGGCAACTTTATAATAGATTATTCCAGGAAATGGCCTAAATGTAAGTTGTAAGTACATTATTATTTTCTATTCATTCTCTTAAGTGAAAGTTTTGGTATGTCATTTACATTGATTTCAGCACTTTTTTATGGTGAGCCTTGTATGTTTGTGATAACTGTATGTTTACCTGTAAGATTGCAGATGGAAGTTTTCTTTGGAAACCCCTCAGCACTTAAGGTTTTTTTTTTACGTTTGATGCTTTCAGTTTAGTTTATTGTCACACCATAAAGTTGCTTCTTTTCAGAGTGAGAATATTTTTTGTGTTCGTCTACATTATATGCAGACAATTTGAGCACATTGACCTTAATTTTTCCATCAGGTCTATATGAAAATGAGCAAAATGATGCATTCAAGTTCCTTTTTTTTTTTACAGCTTACTTATGTTGTGAAATACAGTTGTAACTCCAGAGCCTTAGTGCAATTTAGAAACTGTGAATTTACAAATAAATCTGAACACTTGTATTTACTCTGTGTTTTCAATTTCTTATGCTTTTTTTAAAGACACTGGGGATTTCTTTTATTTGCACAATAAACAAAAATTGGATTTGGAAGAAAATGAAATGTGATGCTGATGTATGCTGTGAGATGTCCTAATAGTCTTTTAACCCAGTCTGTGCTCTAGTCCAGATATACTGAATATCTGGCCTGTTAGTGTGCTCTGTGGACTGGAATTTAAAATTGAGAAACAATGTTGTGACTGATATAGATCAGGAAATGCAGAAGATCAGCTTCTGCTGTCCTACAGACCAATAAATGATAACACCAGTCCTTCGGGAACAGTAAAAGGAAAAGCCCTATTGTGGGATGTTTTTAAGACAAAACAAATTATTACTTAAAGTGCCGTGATACCCAAATTTTGAAACACTTGAAAGTGATGCAGCATTGCTGTAAAAAGCTGACTATGTAATATCACCTGAACATCTCTAAGCATAAAGCATAACCTAATTTTTAACTTAAACTTAATAATAATAATAATAATTCTCCCAATTCTCATGGAAGCAGCTTTTGTGCTTCTTAACAGCTGTTGGAACATACATAGGGCGTAACCCTTTGAGTTGTTCATAGTATTAACGATAAGTAAAATCCCCATAATATATTTTATCAGCCATTCTTGGGCTACAGTAGATTAAGTAGGACTAAAAAGGGGAAAGCTAAAGAAAATAAGGGAAAAGACCACTTTTGGGTCTAGAGTCTATAATGGTCAATTTTAACAATTGGGGAACCACCCTATATTGTACTTTAGAAAATGGACAGTAATAGCCTTGTATATTGTAAAAGAGGAATACAAGACTATGTGGGAACCAGCAAATGCTATTTCAATAAGTAGATAGTATGAGGGATAATGAATGCCTGCGTATATAAATAATATATGAAGTCCTGCGATAGAGGGGTGAAAAGGATGGGGCAATTCCCTACTAGTTCTGGGATGAACAGGTACCATCTGAGAAGAGTGTTAGTGGTCAGTGTGGGGAATTAAGGTGTGCCATCTTGGCCGCAGATAGCACATCATCCAATTAGGATAAATTAGAGTGACAGACTAACCATATGTAGGTCTCTACCATCTATGCAGGGCTAATAATATTCTAGTATATAACAGGATAGTATTATGTTGCACAAATATATAGTTGGTCCGGTAGTACAGTATGTGGTTATGCATGAGTCTACTGTATCTAAGACTGTAGCTCAAATTGAACAATTAACTTAAACATATTAATGACATAAACAGTAAACAGAACTGGAATAATAAGAAAAATGAAAAACACAAGTAAACCGCTCATATCACTGCCTTCCACTCATGTAAAATAAGCAGGAAATCTTTAGGAGGACATAGTGTGACATGAGTATATGTTATGGCTATTTCTTTCATGTAATTGGCAAGAGTCCATGAGCTAGTGACGTATGGGATATACATTCCTACCAGGAGGGGCAAAGTTTCGCAAACCTCAAAATGCCTATAAATACACCCCCCACTACACCCACAATTCAGTTTTACAAACTTTGCCTCCTATGGAGGTGGTGAAGTAAGTTTGTGCTAGATTTCTTTTATTTAAGACACTCTCAGCTATGGTTTGGCACTTTATATGTAAAGTTCTAATTATATGTTTTGTACTTATATTTGCCATGATTCAGGTTCATCAGTATATTTCCTTCTAACAGACTAGACTAACAGAATCAGTTTCATTTTGGGAAATGCATTAAAAAAAAAAAAAAAATTCTAACATGAAAATTTTTCAAATTGACTTTCTTTCTCTTGTTAAGTGTATCCAGTCCACGGATCATCCATTACTTATGGGATATTAACTCCTCCCCAACAGGAAGTGCAAGAGGATTCACCCAGCAGAGCTGCTATATAGCTCCTCCCCTAACTGCCATTACCAGTCATTCTCTTGCACCCAACGAATAGATAGGATGTGTGAGAGGACTGTGGTGATTATACTTAGTTTCATACCTTCAATCAAAAGTTTGTTATTTTATAATAGCACCGGAGTGTGTTATTCCTTCTCTGGTAGAATTTGAAGAAGAATCTACCTGAGTTTTTCTATGATTTTAGCCGGAGTAGTTAAGATCATATTGCTGTTTCTCGGCCATCTGAGGAGAGGTAAACTTCAGATCAGGGGACAGCGGGCAGATTAATCTGCAAAGAGGTATGTAGCAGCTTATTATTTTCTGACAATGGAATTGATGAGAAAATTCTGCCATACCGATATAATGTAAACTCAGCCTTAAATGCAGTAGCAGCAACTGGTATCAGGCTGTCATGTATGTATATTTTACACTTCAGTATTCTGGGGAATGGCACTTCACTGGAATTATACTGTATGCATAAAACTTTAGCCTAATTTGCAGGGACTAGCAACAGGCTTTTTAATAACACTCAATTTATTAATGTTAAACGTTTTTTGCTGGCATGTAAAATCGTTTAATTTTCTGAGGTACTGGGTGAAAAAATGTTTTGGGCACTATTTTTTTCCACTTGGCAGTCGTTTTATTTAATTTATGACAGTTTACTGATCTCTCTCACTGTTATGTGTGAGGGGGAGGGGCCTTTTTTGGCGCTTTTGCTACGCATCAAAAAATTCAGTCAGAAGTTTATTGTCTTCCCTGCATGATCCGGTTCATCTCTACAGAACTCAGGGGTCTTCAAAACTTGTTTTGAGGGAGGTAATCACTCACAGCAGAGCTGTGAGATTGTAGTTGACTGTGATAAAAAAACGTTTATTTCTGTATTTTTTTTCTGCTATCAGGGTTAGTTATCCTTTGCTAATGGGAGCAATCCTTTGCTAAAATTGTGTTTTTTACAAAGATTTGATGCTATAACTTTTCAGTTTATTAATTTTCAACTGTCATAACTTTTTCTGTGCTTCTTATAGGCACAGTACGTTTTCATATTATAGTAAATTACTTGAAAAGTATTTCCAAGTTGCTAGTTTATTTGCTAGTGTGTTAAACATGTCTGATTCAGAGGAAGATATCTGTGCTATATGTGCTAAAGCCAAAGTGGAGCCCAATAGAAATTTATGTACTAACTGTATTGATGCTACTTTAAATAAAAGTCAATCTGTACAAATTGAACATATTTCACCAAACAACGAGGGGAGAGTTATGCCGACTAACTCGCCTCACGTGTCAGTACCTGCATCTCCCGCTCGGGAGGTGCGTGATATTGTAGCGCCGAGTACATCTGGGCGGCCATTACAAATCACATTACAGGATATGGCTACTGTTATGACTGAAGTTTTGGCTAAATTACCAGAACTAAGAGGTAAGCGTGATCACTCTGGGGTGAGAACAGAGTGCGCTGATAATATTAGGGCCATGTCAGACACTGCGTCACAATTTGCAGAACATGAGGACGGAGAGCTTCATTCTGCGGGTGACGGTTCTGATCCAAACAAACTGGATTCAGATATTTCAAATTTTAAATTTAAGCTGGAAAACCTCTGTGTATTACTAGGGGAGGTGTTAGCGGCTCTGAATGATTGTAACACAGTTGCAATACCAGAGAAAATGTGTAGGTTGGATAAATATTTTGCGGTACCGGCGAGTACTGACGTTTTTCCTATACCTAAGAGACTTACTGAAATTGTTACTAAGGAGTGGGATAGACCCGGTGTGCCGTTCTCACCCCCTCCGATATTTAGAAAGATGTTTCCAATAGACGCCACCACACGGGACTTATGGCAAACGGTCCCTAAGGTGGAGGGAGCAGTTTCTACTTTAGCTAAGCGTACCACTATCCCGGTGGAGGATAGCTGTGCCTTTTCAGATCCAATGGATAAAAAGTTAGAGGGTTACCTTAAGAAAATGTTTGTTCAACAAGGTTTTATATTGCAACCTCTTGCATGCATTGCGCCTGTCACGGCTGCAGCAGCATTTTGGTTTGAGTCTCTGGAAGAGACACTTGAATCAGCTCCATTAGATGAGATTACACACAAGCTTAAAGCCCTTAAGTTAGCTAACTCATTTATTTCAGATGCCGTAGTACATTTAACTAAACTTACGGCTAAGAATTCCGGATTCGCCATTCAGGCACGCAGAGCACTGTGGCTAAAATCCTGGTCAGCTGACGTTACTTCTAAATCTAAATTGCTTAATATACCTTTCAAAGGGCAGACCTTATTCGGGCCCGGGTTGAAAGAAATTATCGCTGACATTACAGGAGGTAAAGGCCATGCCCTGCCTCAAGACAGAGCCAAACCTAAGGCTAGACAATCTAATTTTCGTTCCTTTCGTAATTTCAAAGCAGGAGCAGCATCAACTTCCTCTGCACCAAAACAGGAAGGAGCTGTTGCTCGCTACAGACAAGGCTGGAGACCTAACCAGTCCTGGAACAAGGGCAAGCAGGCCAGGAAACCTGCTGCTGCCCCTAAGACAGCATGAATCGAGGGCCCCCGATCCGGGAACGGATCTAGTGGGGGGCAGACTTTCTCTCTTCGCCCAGGCTTGGGCAAGAGATGTCCAGGATCCCTGGGCGTTAGAGATCATATCTCAGGGATACCTTCTAGACTTCAAATTCTCTCCCCCAAGAGGGAGATTTCATCTGTCAAGGTTGTCAACAAACCAAATAAAGAAAGAGGCGTTTCTACGCTGCGTACAAGATCTTTTATTAATGGGAGTGATCCATCCGGTTCCGCGGTCGGAACAAGGACAAGGGTTTTGCTCAAATCTGTTTGTGGTTCCCAAAAAAGAGGGAACTTTCAGGCCAATCTTGGATTTAAAGATCCTAAACAAATTCCTAAGAGTTCCATCGTTCAAAATGGAAACTATTCGGACAATTTTACCCATGATCCAAAAGGGTCAGTACATGACCACAGTGGATTTAAAGGATGCTTACCTTCACATACCGATTCACAAAGATCATTACCGGTATCTAAGGTTTGCCTTTCTAGACAGGCATTACCAGTTTGTAGCTCTTCCATTCGGATTGGCTACAGCTCCGAGAATCTTCACAAAGGTTCTGGGTGCTCTTCTGGCGGTACTAAGACCGCGAGGAATTGCGGTAGCTCCGTACCTAGACGACATTCTGATACAAGCTTCAAGCTTTCAAACTGCCAAGTCTCATACAGAGTTAGTACTGGCATTTCTAAGGTCGCATGGATGGAAGGTGAACGAAAAGAAGAGTTCTCTCTTTCCACTCACAAGAGTTCCCTTCTTGGGGACTCTTATAGATTCTGTAGAAATGAAGATTTACCTGACAGAAGACAGGTTAACAAAGCTTCAAAATGCATGCCGTGTCCTTCATTCCATTCAACACCCGTCAGTAGCTCAATGCATGGAGGTGATCGGCTTAATGGTAGCAGCAATGGACATAGTACCCTTTGCACGCCTACATCTCAGACCGCTGCAATTGTGCATGCTAAGTCAGTGGAATGGGGATTACTCAGACTTGTCCCCTACTCTGAATCTGGATCAAGAGACCAGAAATTCTCTTCTATGGTGGCTTTCTCGGCCACATCTGTCCAGGGGGATGCCATTCAGCAGGCCGGACTGGACAATTGTAACAACAGACGCCAGCCTACTAGGTTGGGGCGCTGTCTGGAATTCTCTGAAGGCTCAGGGACAATGGAATCAGGAGGAGAGTCTCCTACCAATAAACATTCTGGAATTGAGAGCAGTTCTCAATGCCCTTCTGGCTTGGCCCCAGTTAACAACTCGGGGGTTCATCAGGTTTCAGTCGGACAACATCACGACTGTAGCTTACATCAACCATCAGGGAGGGACAAGAAGCTCCCTAGCTATGATAGAAGTATCAAAGATAATTCGCTGGGCAGAGTCTCACTCTTGCCACCTGTCAGCAATCCACATCCCGGGAGTGGAGAACTGGGAGGCGGATTTCTTAAGTCGTCAGACTTTTCATCCGGGGGAGTGGGAACTTCATCCGGAGGTCTTTGCCCAAATACTTTGACGTTGGGGCAAACCAGAGATAGATCTCATGGCGTCTCGACAGAACGCCAAGCTTCCTCGTTACGGGTCCAGATCCAGGGATCCGGGAGCGGTTCTGATAGATGCTTTGACAGCACCTTGGACCTTCGGGATGGCTTATGTGTTTCCACCCTTCCCGATGCTTCCTCGATTGATTGCCAGAATCAAACAGGAGAGAGCATCAGTGATTCTTTTTTTTTTTATTTTTATAATTTTTATTTGAGATTTGAAAGATGGCATACAAAAATTTAATACAGTAGTACAGAATAACATTGGGTTACAATAGTAATGTGCAATTGAACGTACATGTATGAGATGCCTAATGCTCAACCAACCTCCTGGTTCACATAAGAGACCTCTTTTGGGCCTCAATTAGAAATATATCAAGCTTAGGAGGTTACTGCTAACTGAAGAGACCGCTCTTGGGCCTCAATGTCAAACCTCTTTTTATATTTAAGAGATGAACTGTGGTAACACGTCTAACTGGTATCTGATATTGAAGGGGTTACTTCCGCTAAAGTTGAAACTAGAACTGTGTATTCCTGCATGGTATATCAATATAATGGTCTTTATGCATAGTCTTTAGAGTGGATAGAAGTAGCAACTAAAGTATAATTTTAAGAAAAGTAAAAACCTTGTAAACTAACTTTTCTAGGGCTATAAGAAAGTTATGCTGCTAAATATACTAACATTACAGGTGCAAGGGCTAGTAGAAGTGTCAGATTAGGGCATGTCTCTGTTATTTAAGTCAGGGTAGTGGAGTTGGAGCTTCAACAGGCATAGGTATAGAGGGGCATAAATTTAGGTAGTTAGTTTTACAATGCCTCTAAAGGTAATAGATGTTTATATACTTATAGCATTAAATATGTGATATAATCTGACAGGTTAGAGCTGCTTTATCCAGCCAAGAGCAAGGGACTCGACAGAAAAAAAACAAATGCTATGGGTGCCCATATTCCGCTATAAAGTTCCTGACCAACAGTAATGCGTTGCCAATTCCCAATTCAATGAACTAGCTGAACTGAACTGATCCAAGCCACACACTAGCACAGCAACGATGTATAGGGCTACAGTATATATCATGCTTGAGAGAAAAAAAAAATAGAATATACAGGAAAATGTTGCTAGCACTGAACGCTGGTCTACTAAGGTTTCATTTTAACTAGCATAAAACAGAGGGGGAAATTCACCAACAATGTAGCACAACAGCGAAAAAACAAACAAACAAAAAAAAACTTAGTATAGATGTCTCCTGCAGTATGAACAGTATGGCAGTAAAGTTCAGAGACACGCAAGTAAAATTCTGTGTTGTATACTCAGCCGATATCAGTGCAGGTGAATTCAGCATATTTCAAGTATGTGTACTGGAGTTAGTTAATATGGCTAAAAATGAACACGGCTCTGCCTGGAGTGATAAATAGCTGCATGTAAATTGTATATAGCTCAGCTCATAGTATAAGTACTAGCGGCAAGAATTTAAACAACACATCTGAGCAATATGAACATAAACACCAGACAAGAAATTGAGAGTCTAAAGAAAATAATATATATATACTCATGTCCCTTATTATGATAGCAAAAGTTTTAGCATTCAGAATGCGTATGTCTCAACCGACTCCGCATCTCTGAGTCAATCTGGCGTCCACAAAATGTGTCTTCAAGGGCCGACTCACCACCCGTTGTCCAAGCATCAGTGATTCTAATAGCGCCTGCATGGCCACGCAGGACTTGGTATGCAGATCTAGTGGACATGTCATCCTGTCCACCTTGGTCGCTACCTCTGAAACAGGACCTTCTGATCCAGGGTCCCTTCAAACATCAAAATCTAATTTCTCTGAAGCTGACTGCTTGGAAATTGAACGCTTGATTTTATCAAAACGTGGTTTTTCTGAGTCAGTTATTGATATCTTAATACAGGCTAGGAAGCCTGTTACCAGAAAGATTTACCATAAGATATGGCGCAAATACTTATATTGGTGCGAATCCAAGAGTTACTCATGGAGTAAGGTTAGGATTCCGAGGATATTGTCTTTTCTACAAGAAGGTTTAGAAAAGGGTTTATCCGCTAGTTCCTTAAAGGGACAGATTTCAGCTCTGTCCATTCTTTTACACAAACGTCTGTCAGAAGTTCCGGACGTTCAAGCTTTTTGTCAGGCTTTAGCTAGGATCAAGCCTGTGTTTAAAACTGTTGCTCCACCATGGAGTTTGAACTTAGTTCTTAATGTTTTACAGGGGGTTCCGTTTGAACCCCTTCATTCCATTTATATCAAGTTGTTATCTTGGAAAGTTCTGTTTTTAATGGCGATTTCCTCGGCTCGAAGAGTCTGAGTTATCTGCCTTACATTGTGATTCTCCTTATCTGATTTTTCATTCAGACAAGGTAGTTCTGCGTACTAAACCTGGGTTCCTACCTAAGGTGGTCACTAACAGGAATATCAATCAAGAGATTGTGGTTCCATCTTTGTGTCCTAATCCTTCTTCGAAAAAGGAACGTCTGCTACACAATCTAGATGTAGTCCGTGCCCTGAAATTTTATCTACAGGCAACTAAGGATTTTCGACAAACGTCTTCCCTGTTTGTCGTTTATTCTGGTCAGAGGAGAGGTCAAAAAGCTTCGGCTACCTCTCTCTCCTTTTGGCTTCGTAGCATAATACGGTTAGCCTATGAGACTGCTGGACAGCAGCCTCCTGAAAGAATTACAGCACATTCTACTAGAGCTGTGGCTTCCACTTGGGCCTTTAAGAATGAGGCTTCTGTTGAACAGATTTGCAAGGCTGCAACTTGGTCTTCTCTTCATACTTTTTCCAAATTTTACAAATTTGACACTTTTGCTTCTTCGGAGGCTGTTTTTGGGAGAAAGGTTCTTCAGGCAGTGGTTCCTTCCGTATAAAGAGCCTGCCTGTCCCTCCCGTCATCCGTGTACTTTAGCTTTGGTATTGGTATCCCATAAGTAATGGATGATCCGTGGACTGGATACACTTAACAAGAGAAAACATAATTTATGCTTACCTGATAAATTTATTTCTCTTGTAGTGTATCCAGTCCACGGCCCGCCCTGTCACTTTAAGGCAGGTAATTTTTCCATTAAACTACAGTCACCACTGCACCCTATGGTTTTCCTTTCTCTGCATGTTTTCGGTCGAATGACTGGTAATGGCAGTTAGGGGAGGAGCTATATAGCAGCTCTGCTGGGTGAATCCTCTTGCACTTCCTGTTGGGGAGGAGTTAATATCCCATAAGTAATGGATGATCCGTGGACTGGATACACTACAAGAGAAATACATTTATCAGGTAAGCATAAATTATGTTTTTCTAAATTGCAGGCTGTTAGGCTCGCGGGAGCGCAAAATGCTATAATTTATTGCGTCATTTTTGGCGCGAGAATTATGTTTGTTGACGTAATTTCGTCATTTCCGGCGTCTTAGTTGACGCCGAGAGTTTTCACGTAGTTACGTCATCTATGATGCTCGTGTTTGTTGCAGACGTTCTTGGCGCCAAAAAATATTTTGTCAGTTGTGGGCGTCATACTTGGCGCCAGATTTTTGACATTATTTAAGTCCTTATTTCATTTTGCTTCTGGTTTCCAGAGGCTTATTTTGTTTGCATTTTTTCCCATTCCTGAAACTGTGATATAAGGAAATTGATAATTTTGCTTTATATGTTGTTTTTTCTATTACATATTGCAAGATGTCTCAATCTGACCCTGTCTCAGAATCTACTTCTGGAATCCTGCTGCCTGATGTCGGTTCTACCAAAGCTAAGTGCATTTGTTGTAAACTTGTGGTAACTGTTCCTCCGGCTGTAGTTTGTGTTAGTTGTCATGATAAACTTTCAAACGCAGACAATATTTCCATTAGTAGTAATCCATTACCTGTTGTTGTTCCTTCAACATCTAATGTTCAGGATATTCCTGTTAATGTGAGAGAATTTGTTTCTAATTCTATTCAGAAGGCTCTGTCTGTTATACCACCTTCTAATAAACGTAAGAGGTCTTTTAAAACATCTCTTAAATTCGATGAATTTTTAAATGACCGACAGCATTCTGATTTATCTATCTCTGATGAGGATCTATCTGGTTCAGAAGATTCTGCCTCAGATATTGACACTGACAAATCTTCATAATTATTTAAAATGGAGTATATTCGTTCCTTATTAAAAGAGGTGTTGATTGCATTAGATATGGAGGAGACTAGTCCTCTTGATATTAAAACCAGTAAAGGTTTAAATTCAGTTTTTAAACCTCATGTAGTTATTCCAGAGGTTTTTCCAGTTCCTGATGCTATTTCAGATGTAATTTCTAGGGAATGGAATAGTCTGGTACTTCAGTTACTCCTTTTTCAAGGTTTAAGAAACTGTATCCTTTGCCGACTGATAGATTGGAGTTTTGGGAAAAGATCCCCAAAGTTAATGGGGCCATCTCTACTCTTGCAAAGCGTACTACTATTCCTACGGCAGATAGTACTTCTTTTAAAGATCCTTTAGATAGGAAGCTTGAATCTTATCTAAGGAAGGCTTTTTTATGTTCAGGTCATCTTCTTAAGTCTGCTATATCTTTGGCTGATGTTGCTGCCAACTTTTTGGTTGGAAACTTTAGCGCAACAAGTACCAGATCATAATGTGTATAGCATTGTTAAGCTAATTCAACATGGTAATAATTTCATTTGTGATGCCATTTTTTATATCATTAGAATTGATGTCAGGTATATGTCTTTAGCTATTTTAGCTAGAAGAGCTTTATGGCTTAAATCTTGGAATGCTGATAGGACTTCTAAATCAATGTTGCTATCTTTCTTTCCAAGGTAATACATTATTTGGTTCTCAGTTGGATTCTATTATTTCACCTGTCACTGGGGGAAGGGAGCTTTCTTTCATGTAATTAGCAAGAGTCCATGAGCTAGTGACGTATGGGATATACATTCCTACCAGGAGGGGCAAAGTTTCCCAAACCTCAACATGCCTATAAATACACCCCTCACAAATCAGTTTTACAAACTTTGCCTCCTATGGAGGTGGTGAAGTAAGTTTGTGCTAGATTCTACGTTGATATGCGCTCCGCAGCAGGTTGGAGCCCGGTTTTCCTCTCAGCGTGCAGTGAATGTCAGAGGGATGTGAGGAGAGTATTGCCTATTTGAATGCAATGATCTCCTTCTACGGGGTCTATTTCATAGGTTCTCTGTTATCGGTCGTAGAGATTCATCTCTTACCTCCCTTTTCAGATCGACGATATACTCTTATATATATATATATATATATATATACCATTACCTCTGCTGATTTTCGTTTCAGTACTGGTTTGGCTTTCTACAACATGTAGATGAGTGTCCTGGGGTAAGTAAGTCTGTGACACTCTAAGCTATGGTTGGGCACTTTTTTAATAAAGTTCTAAATATATGTATTCAAACATTTATTTGCCTTGACTCAGGATGTTCAACATTCCTTATTTTCAGACAGTCAGTTTCATATTTGGGATAATGCATTTGAATCAATCATTTTTTCTTACCTTAAAAATTTGACTTTTTCCCTGTGGGCTGTTAGGCTCGCGGGGGCTGAAAATGCTTCATTTTATTGCATCATTCTTGGCGTGGACTTTTTTGGCGCAAATTTTTTTTCTGTTTCCGGCGTCATACGTGTCGCCGGAAGTTGCATCATTTTTTGACGTTTTTTTTGCGTCAAAAGTGTCGGCGTTCCGGATGTGGCGTCATTTTTGGCGCCAAAAGCATTTAGGCGCCAAATAATGTGGGCGTCTTATTTGGCGCTAAAAAAATATGGGCGCCACTTTTGTCTCCACATTATTTAAGTCTCATTATTTATTGCTTCTGGTTGCTAGAAGCTTGTTCACTGGCATTTTTTCCCATTCCTGAAACTGTCATTTAAGGAATTTGATCTATTTTGCTTTATATGTTGTTTTTTCTATTACATATTGCAAGATGTGCCACGTTGCAACTGAGTCAGAAGATACTTCAGGAAAATAGCTGCCTGGTGCTGGAACTACCAAAGCTAAGTGTATCTGCTGTAAACTTTTGGTATCTGTTCCTCCAGCTGTTGTTTGTATTGAATGTCATGACAAACTTGTTATTGCAGATAAAATTTCCTTTAGTAAAGTTCCATTACCTGTTGCTGTTCCGTCAACATCTAATACTCAGAGTGTTCCTGATAACATAAGAGATTTTGTTTCTGAATCCATTAAGAAGGCTTTGTCTGTTATTCCTCCTTCTAGTAAACATAAAAAATCTTTTAAAACTTCTCATTGTTCAGATGAATTTTTAAATGAACATCATCATTCTGATTCTGATAATGGTTCTTCTGGTTCAGAGGATTCTGTCTCAGAGGTTGATGCTGATAAATCTTCATATTTATTTAAAATGGAATTTATTCGTTCTTTACTTAAAGAAGTTCTAATTGCTTTAGAAATTGAGGATTCTGGTCCTCTTGATACTAAATCTAAACGTTTAGATAAGGTTTTTAAATCTCCTGTAGTTATTCCAGAAGTTTTTCCTGTTCCTAGTGCTATTTCTGAAGTAATTTCCAGGGAATGGAATAATTTGGGTAATTCATTTACTCATTCTAAACGTTTTAAGCAATTATATCCTGTGCCATCTGACAGATTAGAGTTTTGGGACAAAATCCCTAAGGTTGATGGGGCTGTCTCTACTCTTGCTAAGCGTACTACGATTCCTACGGCAGATGGTACTTCCTTTAAGGATCCTTTAGATAGGAAAATTGAATCCTTTCTAAGAAAAGCCTATTTGTGTTCAGGTAATCTTCTTAGACCTGCTATATCTTTGGCGGATGTTGCTGCAGCTTCAACTTTTTGGTTGGAAGCTTTAGCGCAACAAGTAACAGATCATAATTCTCATAGCATTATTATTCTTCTTCAACATGCTAATAATTTTATTTGTGATGCCATCTTTGATATCATTAGGGTTGATGTCAGGTATATGTCTCTAGCTATTTTAGCTAGAAGAGCTTTATGGCTTAAAACTTGGAATGCTGATATGTCTTCTAAGTCTACTCTGCTTTCCCTTTCTTTCCAGGGTAATAAATTATTTGGTTCTCAGTTGGATTCTATTATTTCAAGTGTTACTGGAGGGAAAGGAACTTTTTTACCACAGGATAAAAAATCTAAAGGTAAATTCAGGTCTAATAATCGTTTTCGTTCCTTTCGTCACAACAAGGAACAGAAACCTGATCCTTCATCCTCAGGAGCGGTATCAGTTTGGAAACCATCTCCAGTTTGGAATAAATCCAAGCCTTCTAGAAAATCAAAGCCAGCTTCTAAGTCCACATGAAGGTGCGGCCCTCATTCCAGCTCAGCTGGTAGGGGGCAGATTACTTTTTTTCAAAGAAATTTGGATCAAATCCGTTCACAATCTTTGGATTCAGAACATTGTTTCAGAAGGGTACAGAATTGGCTTCAAAATAAGACCTCCTGCAAAGAGATTTTTTTCTTTCCCGTGTCCCAGTAAATCCAGCGAAGGCTCAAGCATTTCTGAAATGTGTTTCAGATCTAGAGTTGGCTGGAGTAATTATGCCAGTTCCAGTTCTGGAACGGGGGCTGGGGTTTTATTCAAATCTCTTCATTGTACCAAAGAAGGAGAATTCCTTCAGACCAGTTCTGGATCTAAAAATATTGAATCGTTATGTAAGGATACCAACATTCAAAATGGTAACTGTAAGGACTATCCTGCCTTTTGTTCAGCAAGGGTATTATATGTCTACAATAGATTTACAGGATGCATATCTGCATATTCCGATTCATCCAGATCACTTTCAGTTTCTGAGATTCTCTTTCCTAGACAAGCATTACCAGTTTGTGGCTCTACCGTTTGGTCTAGCAACAGCTCCAAGAATTTTTACAAAGGTTCTCGGTGCCCTTCTGTCTGTAATCAGAGAACAGGGTATTGTGGTATTTCCTTATTTGGACGATATCTTGGTACTTGCTCAGTCTTTACAATCGACTTGTGTTGTTTCTTCAAGATCATGGTTGGAGGATCAATTTACTAAAAAGTTCATTGATTCCTCAGACAAGGGTAACCTTTTTGGGTTTCCAGATAGATTCAGTGTCCATGACTCTATCTTTGACAGACAAGAGACGTCTAAAATTGATATCAGCTTGTCGAAACCTTCAGTCACAATCATTCCCTTCGGTAGCCTTATGCATGGAAATTTTAGGTCTTATGACTGCTGCATCGGACGCGATCCCCTTTGCTCGTTTTCACATGCGACCTCTTCAGCTCTGTATGCTGAACCAATGGTGCAGGGATTACACAAAGATATCTCAATTAATATCTTTAAAACCGATTGTACGACACTCTCTGACGTGGTGGACAGATCACCATCGTTTAATTCAGGGGGCTTCTTTTGTTCTTCCGACCTGGACTGTAATTTCAACAGATGCAAGTCTTACAGGTTGGGGAGCTGTGTGGGGGTCTCTGACGGCACAAGGGGTTTGGGAATCTCAGGAGGTGAGATTACCGATCAATATTTTGGAACTCCGTGCAATTTTCAGAGCTCTTCAGTCTTGGCCTCTTCTGAAGAGAGAATCGTTCATTTGTTTTCAGACAGACAATGTCACAACTGTAGCATACATCAATCATCAAGGAGGGACTCACAGTCCTCTAGCTATGAAAGAAGTATCTCGAATTCTGGTTTGGGCGGAATCCAGCTCCTGTCTAGTTTCTGCGGTTCATATCCCAGGTATAGACAATTGGGAAGCGGATTATCTCAGTCGCCAAACGTTGCATCCGGGCGAATGGTCTCTTCACCCAGAGGTATTTCTTCAGATTGTTCAAATGTGGGGGCTTCCAGAAATAGATCTGATGGCCTCTCATCTAAACAAGAAACTTCTCAGGTATCTGTCCAGATCCAGGGATCCTCAAGCGGAAGCAGTGGATGCATTGTCACTTCCTTGGAAGTATCATCCTGCCTATATCTTTCCGCCTCTAGTTCTTCTTCCAAGAGTGATCTCCAAAATTCTGAAGGAATGCTCGTTTGTTCTGCTGGTAGCTCCAGCATGGCCTCACAGGTTTTGGTATGCGGATCTTGTCCGGATGGCTTCTTGCCAACCGTGGACTCTTCCGTTAAGACTAGACCTTTTGTCTCAAGGTCCTTTTTTCCATTAGGATCTCAAATCCTTAAATTTAAAGGTATGGAGATTGAACGCTTGATTCTTAGTCAAAGAGGTTTCTCTGACTCTGTGATTAATACTATGTTACAGGCTCGTAAATCTGTATCTAGGGAGATATATTATAGAGTCTGGAAGACTTATATTTCTTGGTGTCTTTTTCATCATTTTTCCTGGCATTCTTTTAGAATTCCAAGAATTTTACAGTTTCTTCAGGATGGTTTGGATAAAGGTTTGTCTGCAAGTTCCTTGAAAGGACAAATCTCTGCTCTTTCTGTTCTTTTTCACAGAAAGATTGCTAATCTTCCTGATATTCATTGTTTTGTACAAGCTTTGGTGCGTATAAAACCTGTTATTAAGTCAATTTCTCCTCCTTGGAGTTTGAATTTGGTTCTGGGGGCTCTTCAAGCTCCTCCGTTTGAACCTATGCATTCATTGGACATTAAATTACTTTCTTGGAAAGTTTTGTTCCTTTTGGCCATCTTTTCTGACAGAAGAGTTTCTGAATTATCTGCTCTTTCTTGTGAGTCTCCTTTTTTGATTTTTCATCAGGATAAGGCGGTGTTGCGAACTTCTTTTGAATTTTTACCTAAGGTTGTGAATTCCAACAACATTAGTAGAGAGATTGTGGTTCCTTCATTATGTCCTACTCCTAAGAATTCTAAGGAGAAATCATTGCATTCTTTGGATGTGGTTAGAGCTTTGAAATATTATGTTGAAGCTACTAAGCCTTTCCGAAAGACTTCTAGTCTATTTGTTATCTTTTCCGGTTCTAGGAAAGGTCAGAAGGCCTCTGCCATTTCTTTGGCATCTTGGTTGAAATCTTTAATTCATCATGCTTATGTTGAGTCGGGTAAAACTCCGCCTCAAAGGATTACAGCTCATTCTACTAGGTCAGTTTCTACTTCCTGGGCGTTTAGGAATGAAGCTTCGGTTGATCAGATTTGCAAAGCAGCAACTTGGTCCTCTTTGCATACTTTTACTAAATTCTACCATTTTGATGTGTTTTCTTCTTCTGAAGCAGTTTTTGGTAGAAAAGTACTTCAGGCAGCTGTTTCAGTTTGAATCTTCTGCTTATGTTTTCATTTAAACTTTATTTTGGGTGTGGATTATTTTCAGCAGGAATTGGCTGTCTTTATTTTATCCCTCCCTCTCTAGTGACTCTTGCGTGGAAAGATCCACATCTTGGGTAGTCATTATCCCATACGTCACTAGCTCATGGACTCTTGCTAATTACATGAAAGAAAACATAATTTATGTAAGAAATTACCTGATAAATTCATTTCTTTCATATTAGCAAGAGTCCATGAGGCCCACCCCTTTTTTTGTGGTGGTTATGATTTTTTTGTATAAAGCACAATTATTTCCAATTCCTTATTTTTTATGCTTTCGCACTTTTTTCTTATCACCCCACTTCTTGGCTATTCGTTAAACTGATTTGTGGGTGTGGTGAAGGGTGTATTTATATGCATTTTGAGGTTTGGGAAACTTTGCCCCTCCTGGTAGGAATGTATATCCCATACGTCACTAGCTCATGGACTCTTGCTAATATGAAAGAAATGAATTTATCAGGTAAGTTCTTACATAAATTATGTTTTTTTGCCTAAGGATAAAAAAAATCTAAGGGTAAATTTAGGGCTGCTAACCGTTTTCGTTCCTTTCGTCAGAATAAGGAACAGAATCCTGAATCTTCCCCTAAAGGAACCGTTTCCAATTGGAAGCCTTCTCCAGTCTGGAATAAATCCAAGCCATTTAAAAAATCAAAATCAGCCCCCAAGTCCGCATGAAGGTGCGGCCCTCATTCCAGCGCAGCTGGTAGGGGGCAGACTAAGATTTTTCAAGGATGTTTGGATCAATTCAATCTAAAATCATTGGATTCAGAACATTGTTTCTCAAGGGTACAGAATAGGTTTCAAAGAAAGACCACCTGTGAGAAGTTTTTTTCTCTCACACATTCCAGTGAACCCAATAAAGGCTCAGGCTTTCCTGAAGTGTGTTTCAGACCTGGAGTTATCTGGGATAATTGTGCCAGTTCCTTTTCAGGATCGGGGTCTGGGGTTTTATTCAAATCTGTTCATTTTTCCAAAGAAGGAGAATTCTTTCAGACCAGTTCTGGATCTAAAAATTTTGAATCGTTACGTAAGAATACCAACATTCAAGATGGTGACTATAAGGACTATTCTGCCTTTTGTTCAGCAAGGGCATTATATGTCCACAATAGAATTACAGGATGCATATCTTCATATTCCGATTCATCCAGATCACTATCAGTTTCTGAGATTCTCTTTTCTAGACAAGCATGACCAATTTGTTGCTCTTCCTTTTGGCCTAGCAACAGCTCCAAGGATCTTTTCAAAGGTTCTCAGTGCCCTACTCTCTGTAATCAGAGAGCGGGGTATTGCGGTATTTCCTTATTTGGACAATATCTTGGTACTTGCTCAGTCTTTACATTCTGCAGAATCTCACACGAATCAACTAGTGTTGTTTCTTCAAAGACATGGTTGGAGGATCAATTTACCAAAAAGTTCCTTGATTTCTCAGACAAGCGTAACCTTTTTAGGATTCCAAATAGATTCAGTATCCATGACTTTGTCTCTAACAGACAAAAGACATCTGAAATTGGTTTCAGCTTGTCCGAACCTTCAGTTTCAATCATTCCCTTCAGTAGCTATGTGCATGGAGGTTTTAGGTCTCATGACTGCAGCATCGGACGCGATCCCCTTTGCTCGTTTTCACATGAGACCTCTTCAGCTTTGTATGCTGAGCCAATGGTGCAGGGATTATACAAAGATATCACAATTAATATCCTTAAATCCCAATATTCGACTATCTCTGACTTGGTGGTTAGCTCACCATCGTTTAGTTCAAGGGGCCTCTTTTGTTCGTCCAACCTGGACAGATGCGAGTCTTTCAGGTTGGGGTGCTGTCTGGGGATCTCTGACAGCGCAGGGGGTTTGGAAATCTCAAGAGGCGAGATTACCAATCAATATTTTGGAACTCCATGCGATTCTCAGAGCTCTTCAGTTTTGGCCTCTTCTGAAGAGAGAACCGTTTATTTGTTTTCAGACAGACAATGTCACAACCGTGGCGTATGTCAATCATCAAGGTGGGACTCACAGTCCTCAAGCTATGAAAGAAGTATCTCTGATACTTGCATGGGCGGAATCCAGCTCCTGTCTAATCTCTGCGGTCCATATCCCAGGTATAGACAATTGGGAAGCGGATTATCTCAGTTGTCAGACTTTACATCCGGGAGAGTGGTCTCTTCACCCAGATGTGTTTTTTCAGATTGTTCAGATGTGGGGGCTTCCAAAAATAGATCTGATGGCTTCTCATCTAAACAGGAAACTTCCCAGGTATCTGTCCAGGTCCAGGGATCCTCAGGCGGAAGCAGTGGATGCGTTGTCACTTCCTTGGAATTATCAACCTGCTTATGTCTTTCCGCCTCTAGTTCTTCTTCCAAGAGTGATTTCCAAAATCATAATGAAGCGTTCATTTGTACTGCGGGTGGCTCCAGCATGGCCACACAGGTTTTGGCATGCGGATCTTATTTGGATGTCCAGTTGCCAACCTTGGCCACTTCCGTTAAGGCCAGACCTTCTATCTCAAGGCCCATTTTTCCATCAGGATCTCAAATCATTAAATTTGAAGGTATGGAGATTGAACGCTTAGTGCTTAGTCGTAGAGGTTTCTCTGACTCCGTGATTCATACTATGTTGCAGGCTCGCAAATCTGTGTCTAGAAAGATTTATTATCGAGTTTGGAAGACTTACATTTCATGGTGTTCTTCTCATAAATTCTCTTTGCATTCTTTTTTAATTTTCCTAGAATTTTACAGTTTCTTCAGGATGGTTTGGATAAGGGTTTGTCTGCAAGTTCCTTGAAAGGACAAATCTCTGCTCTTTCTGTTATGTTCCACAGAAAAATTGCTAATCTTCCTGATATTCATTGTTTTGTACAGGCTTTGGTTCGTATCAAGCCTGTCATTAAGTCAATCTCTCCTCCTTGGAGTCTTAATTTGGTTTTGAGGGCTTTACAGGCTCCTCCAATTGAGCCTATGCATTCTCTGGACATTAAATTACTTTCTTGGAAAGTATTGTTCCTTTTGGCCATCTCTTCTGCTAGAAGAGTTTCTGAATTATCTGCTCTTTCTTGTGAGTCTCCTTTTCTGATTTTTCATCAGGATAAGGCGGTTTTGCGGACTTCATTTAATTTTTTACCTAAAGTTGTGAATTCCAACAACATTAGTAGAGAAATTGTTGTCCCTTCGTTGTGTCCTAATCCTAAGAATTCTTTGGAGAGATCTTTACATTCTTTGGATGTGGTAAGAGCTTTGAAATATTATGTTGAAGCTACTAAACATTTCAGAAAGACTTCTAGTCTATTATCTTTTCTGGTTCTAGGAAAGGTCAGAAGGCTTCTGCCATTTCTTTGGCATCTTGGTTAAAGCTTTTGATTCATCATGTTTGTTTGGAGTCGGGTAAATCCCCGCCTCAGAGGATTACGGCTCATTCTACTAGGTCAGTTTCCATTTCCTGGGCTTTTAAGAATGAAGCTTCTGTTGATCAGATTTGCAAAGCAGCAACTTCGTCTTCTTTGCATACTTTTACTAAATTCTACCATTTTGATGTTTTCTCTTCTTCAGAAGCAGTTTTTGGTAGAAAAGTTCTTCAGGCAGCTGTTTCAGTTTGTTTCTTCTGCTTATAATTTCAGGGTTTTTTTTCATTATAAAGATTAAAACGTTTGATTTGGGTTGTGGATTCATTTTTCAGCGGAATTGGCTGTCTTTATTTTTATCCCTCCCTCTCTAGTGACTCTTGCGTGGAGTTCCACATCTTGGGTATTTGCTATCCCATACGTCATTAGCTCATGGACTCTTGCCAATTACATGAAAAATAAACATAATTTATGTAAGAATTTACCTGATAAATTAATTTCTTTCATATTGGCAAGAGTCCATGAGGCCCACCCTTTTTATGGTGGTTATGATTTTTTTTGTATAAAGCACAATTATTCCAATTCCTTGTTGATGCTTTCGCTCCTTTCTTATCACCCCACTTCTTGGCTATTCGTTAAACTGAATTGTGGGTGTAGTGGGGGGTGTATTTATAGGCATTTTGAGGTTTGGGAAACTTTGCCCCTCCTGGTAGGAATGTATATTCCATACGTCACTAGCTCATGGACTCTTGCTAATATGAAAGAAATGAATTTATCAGGTAAATTCTTACATAAATTATGTTTTTTGAGTTACATACAGTCCTCCGGAACAGATCTGTTAGCTGTGGTCTTAAATCACGTCTACATGTCACTGAGCATCAATAGGTAATTATGAAAACGGCACTCTAGTTCAGCTGTGTCTACCTTGTAGCATGCAAATCAGTTACAGTATATGAAACATATTTATCCCACACCAAGTCGCCAGTTTTGGGGAACTTTCTCTGGGGAATAATGGTCTAAGCAGAAGGTTTGCTAGTCCCTTCCATAGGCCTCTATAGATCGACCCGTTGTCACATACCTATAAATGTGAACGGAGCAAAGATTGCAGACAGCCTTAACACCGGCATTATCAGGATTTGGAAGTATGTAGCCTTTTATATCTCCAGTCAGATCAAAAGTTCTTGGCGTGCCAGATCCAACATGGGCCTTGCTCCGATGCTCATATACACTTCCCGCTACCATATGAGTGTCAAGAGGGGAATTCCCTGGCTCCTTGAAAACAAAGAGGGTCCCTGTGCTTATATCGTCCCCACTAATGTCCCAGACTGCGGTCTGACTAGTATCTGAGTTGAAATCAATGTGCCCAACCTCATATTTGGCCCCATTCAGCTTGGTGTCCCTATCACTGCAGAGGACAATTCCCGACTGTAGAGGGATCTGAGTGTGGTGGGTAAGTTCCTGTGTCTTGGGGACATCTGCTTCACTTACTTGCCTAAGCTTGGTCTGAGACTCGAAGGTAATAGCTGGTGCCTGCTTGAGACTTGGTTTGAGGGAGGCATCCAATATGGCCACTGAATCCATTCTTTGCAGTGTGGCTACATTACACTTGGTCGCGCCGCCAGTACCTCTCAGCACAAGAGGTTCAGCAGCAGGGAACTTGTTATCGGTGGCTTCTCCTTATACTCTGCTGGGAAACAGTGAGTTCAGCATGTTCCTGCTCAGGTAAGGCATAATCTTTGGTAAAGCATCCGCTGATCAGCCGGGGGAGATTTGCAAAATGATCCTCCAGCAGCTTTATCACTTCGAGGTTCTGCGCCTCCATGTTTGTAATGGGGTACATTTTGTTTTAGTGGTATTATCACTTTAGACTCCCACTTGGTGTTGAATAATTATCCTATTTCAGGATATCGTAACTCCGGAGTTCGGGTGGGGGGGTTATGTACGGCAGTTCCAGACCTGCGCTGCTTTCCCTACACAGGACTTGTTTTCTTGTGGTTAACCCACAGTACAAGCGATTCAGACGGCGACGTCCTCTACTACCTCTAAGCCTGTTAGAAAGTCTGCCACGCAGCTGTCCCAAACACAATCCAAGCATCCGCTCATAGGATTTATTCCCTCTTAGCACAATAATTATCTCAGTGATATGAAAAACTGATGGCCCATTATAATACATTTTAGTGAAAAAAATGAAAAACACAAGTAAACCGCTCATATCACTGCCTTCCACTCATGTAAAATAAGCAGGAAATCTTTAGGAGGACATATTGTGACATGAGTATATATTATGGCTATTTCTTTCATGTTATTGGCAAGAGTCCATGAGCTAGTGACTTATGGGATATACAATCCTACCAGGAGGGGAAAAGTTTCCCAAACCTCAAAATGCCTATAAATACACCCCTCACCACACCCACAATTCAGTTTTAGAAACTTTCCTTCCTATGGAGGTGGTGAAGTAACTTTGTGCTTGATTTTCTACGTTGATATGTGCTTCTCAGCATTTTGAAGCCCGATTCCTCTCGGATTACAGTGAATGTCAGAGGGTTGTGAAGGGAGTATCACCTATTGAATTTTATGGTTTTCCTTGCGGGAAATCTTTTTCATAGGTTCTCTGTTATCGGTCGTAGAGATTCATCTCCTACCTCCCTTTTCAGATCGACGATATACTCTATCAGTTTCATATTTGGGGAAAAAAACATATTTAGGAAATATTTTTCTTACCTGGGGTATAATCTTTTTTCAAATTGACTGCTTTTTCCTTAAATTTTCGTGGACAAAATTAGGCTTGCGAGGTCGCAAAATGCTGATGTTTATTGCGTCATTATTGGCGCAAGAATTTTTTGCCGTGAAAGGTACATCCGGTGACGCAATTTCATCATTTCCGGCGTCTTAATTGACGCTGAGTTTCTTTGTACAAGGTTGCGTCATTTCCGGATGTTGTTAGCCCCCAAAAAAACATAATTTATGTAAGAACTAATTCATTTCTTTCATATGGCAAGAGTCCATGAGCTAGTGAAATATGGGATATACAATCCTACCAGGAGGGGCAAAGTTTCCCAAACCTCAAAATGCCTATAAATACACCCCTCACCACACCCACAATTCAGTTTAACGAATAGCCAAGCAGTGGGGTGATAAAGAAAGGAGTAGAAAGCATCAACAAAGGAAATTTGGAAATAATTGTGCTTTATACAAAAAATCATAACCACCATAAAAAGGGTGGGCCTCATGGACTCTTGCCAATATGAAAGAAATTAATTTATCAGGTAAGTTCTTACATAAATTATGTTTTCTTTCATGTAATTGGCAAGAGTCCATGAGCTAGTGACATATGGGATATCAATACCCAAGATGTGGAGTCTTCCACTCAAGAGTCACTAGAGAGGGAGGGAATAAAAATAAAAAACAGCCATATTCCACTGAAAAAATGTATCCACAACCCAAAAAAATAAGTTTATTTCATTTTTGAAAGAAAAAAAACTTAAATCAAAAGCAGAAGAATCAAACTGAAACAGCTGCCTGAAGAACTTTTCTACCAAAAACCGCTTCCAAAGAAGCAAATACATCAAAACGGTAGAATTTAGTAAATGTATGCAAAGAGGACCAAGTTGCCGCTTTGCAAATCTGATCAACTGAAGCTTCATTCTTAAAAGCCCACAACGTGGAGACTGATCTAGTAGAATGAGCTGTAATTCTCTGAGGCGGGGCCTGACCCGACCCCAAATAAGCTTGATGAATCAAAAGTTTCAACCAAGAAGCCAAGAAAATAGCAGAAGCCTTCTGACCTTTCCTAGGACCAGAAAATAAAACAAATAGACTGGAAGTCTTCCTGAAATATTTAGTAGCTTCCACATAATATTTCAAAGCTCTTACCACATCCAAAGAATGTAAGGATCTCTCCAAAGAATTCTTAGGATTAGGACATAAGGAAGGGACAACAATTTCTCTACTAATGTTGCTAGAATTCAAAACCTTAGATGAAAATTGAAAAGAAATCCTCAAAACTCCCTTATCCTGATGAAAAATCAGAAAAGGAGACTCACAATAAAGAGCAGATAGCTCAGAAACTCTTCTAGCAGAAGAGATAGCCAAAAGGAACAACACTTTCCAAGAAAGTACTTTAATGTCCAAAGAATGCATAGGCTCAAATGGAGGAGCCTGTAAAGCCTTCAGATCCCAAATTAAGACTCCAAGGAGGAGAAATTGATTTAATGACAGGCTTAATAAGAACTAAAGCCTGTACAAAACAGTGAATATCAGGAAGTATAGCAATCTTTCTGTGAAATAAAACAGAGCGGAGATTTGTCCTTTCAAGGAAGTTGCAGACAAACCCTTATCCAAACCATCCTGAAGGAACTAAAATTCTAGGAATTCTTAAAGAATGCCAGGAGAATTTATGAGAAGAACACCATGAAATGTAAGTCTTCCAAACTCTATAATAAATCTTTCTAGAGACAGATTTACGAGCTTGTAACATAGTATTAATCACAGTCAGAGAAACCTCTATGACATAGAACTAAGCGTTCAATTTCCATACCTTCAAATTTAATGATTTGAGATCCTGATGGAAAAACGGACCTTGAGATAGTAGTTCCGGCCGTAACGGAAGTGGCCAAGGTGGGCAACTGGACATCCGAACCAGATCCACATACCAAAACCTGTGTGGCCATGCTGGAGCCACCAGCAACACAAAAGACTGTTCCATGATGATTTTGGAGATCACTCTTGGAAGGAGAACTAGAGGCGGGAATATGTAAGCAGGATGATAACACCAAGGAAGTGTCAGTGCATCCACTGCTTCCGCCTGAACATCCCTGGACCTGGACAGGTATCTGGGAAGTTTCTTGTTTAGCTGAGAGGCCATGAAATCTATCTTTGGAAGACCCCACATCTGAACAATCTGAGAAAACACATCTGGATGGAGAGACCACTCCCCTGAATGTAAAGTCTGGCGGCTGAGATAATCCGCCTCCCAATTGTCTACACCTGGGATATGCACCGCAGAGATTAGACAGGAGCTGGATTCCACCCAAGCAGGTATCCGAGATACTTCTTTCATAGCTTGGGGACTGTGAGTCCCACCCTGATGATTGACATAAGCCACAGTTGTGATATTGTCTGAAAACAAATGAACGGTTCTCTCTTTAGCAGAGGCCAAAACTGAAGAGCCCTGAGAATTGCACAGAGTTCTAACATATTTATTGGTAATCTCGCCTCTTGAGATTTCCAAACCCCTTGTGCTGTCAGAGATCCCTAAACAGCTCCCCAACCTGAAAGACTTGCATCTGTTGAGATCACAGTCCAGGTTGGCCGAACAAAAGAAGCCCCTTGAACCAAACGATGGTGATCTATCCACCATGTCAGAGAGTGTCGTACATTGGGATTCAAGGATATTAATTGTGATCGCGTCCGATGCTATGACCTAAAACTTCCATGCACATAGCCACTGAAGGGAATGACTGACACTGAAGGTGCCGGCATGCTGAGACCAATTTTAAACGTCTCTTGTCTCTTAGATTCAGTGTCCATGACTCTGTCTCTATCTGGAAGCCTAAAATGGTGACCCTTGTCTGAGGAATCAAGAAACTTTTTGTTAAATTGATCCTCCAACCATGTTTCCGAAGAAACAACACTAGTTGATTTGTGTGAGATTCTGCAGTATGTAAAGACTGAGCTAGTACCAAGATATCGTCCAAATAAGGAAACACCGCAATACCCTGTTCTCTGATTACAGATAGTAGAGCACCCAGAACCTTTGAAAAGATTCTTGGAGCTGTTGCTAGGCTAAATGGAAGAGCAACAAATTGGTAATGCTTGTCTAGAAAAGAGAATCTCAAAAACTGATAGTGTTCTGGATGAATCGGAATATGAAGATATGCATCCTGCAAGTCTATTGTGGACATATAATGTCCTTGCTGAACAAAAGGCAGAATAGTCCTTATAGTCACCATCTTGAAAGTTGGTACTCTTACATAACGATTAAAAATTTTCAGATCCAGAACTGGTCTGAATAAATTTTCTTTCTTTGGTACAATGAATAGGTTTGAATAAAACCCCAAACCTTGTTCCTGAGGAGGAACTGGCATGATTACCCCTGAAGACTCCAGGTCTGAAACACACTTCAGAAAAGCCTGAGCTTTTACTGGATTTACAGAGATGCATGAGAGAAAAAATCTTCTCACAGGAGGTCTTACTTTGAATCCTATTCGATACCCTTGAGAGACAATGCTCTGAATCCAATGATTTTGGACAGATTTTATCCAAAAATCCTTGAAAAACCTTAATCTGCCCCCTTTCCAGCTGAGCTGGAATGAGGGCCGCACCTTCATGCGGACTTAGGGGCTGACTTTGGTTTCCTAAATGGCTTGGATTTATTCCAATTTGAGGAAGGCTTCCAATTGGAAGCAGATTCCTTGGGAGGAGGATTGAGTTTTTGTTCCTTATTCTGACGAAAGGAACAAAAACGGTTAGAAGCCTTAGATTTACCCTTAGGTTTTTTTATCCTGAGGCATTAAAACTCCTTTTCCTCCAGTGATAGTTGAAATAATAGAATCCAACTGAGAACCAAATAAATTATTACCTTGGAAAGAAAGAGATAGTAATCTAGATTTATATGTCATATCAGCATTCCAAGATTTAAGCCACAAAGCTCTTCTAGCTAATACAGCTAAAGACATGGATCTAACATCAATTTTGATAATATCAAAAATGGCATCACAAATAAAATGATTAGCATGTTGCAGTAAGCGAGTAATGCTAGATATGTCAGGATCCAATTCTCGTTGCTCTAAATTCTCCAACCAAAAAGTTGAAGTAGCCGCAACATCAGCCAAAGAAATAGCAGGTCTGAGAAGATGACCTGAATATAAATAGGCCTTCCTCAGATAAGATTCAAGCTTCCTATCTAAAGGATCCTTAAAGGAAGTACTATCTTCCATAGGAATAGTGGTACGTTTAGCAAGAGTAGAAATAGCCCCATCAACTTTGGGGATTTTTTCCCAAAACTCTATAGATTTTGCTGGTAAAGGATACAATTTTTTAAACCTTGAAGAAGGAATAAAAGAAGTACCTGGCTTATTCCATTCCCTAGAAATCATATCAGAAATAGCCTCAGGAATAGGAAAACAGCATTTAAACGTTTATTAGACTGAACGTCAATAGGACCGGTTACCTCAATATCCAAAGTAATTAACACTTCTTTTAATAAAGAACGCATATACTCTATTTTAAATAAATAAGTAGATTTGTCAGTGTCAATGTCTGAGGAAGGATCTTCTGAATCAGATAGATCCTCATCAGAAGAGGATAAATTATGTTGTTGGTCATTTGAAATTTCATCAGCTAAATGAGAAGTTTTAAAAGACCTTTTACGTTTATTAAAAGGTGGAAATGCAGACAAAGCCTCCAGAATAGAATCAGAAACAAATTCTTTAAAATTTACAGGTATATCATGCACATTAGAAGTTGAAGGAACTGCAACTGGCAATGTACTATTACTGATGGAAACACTATCTGCATGTAAAAGTTTATCATGACAACTATTACAAATGACATTTGGTGAAATAATTTCTACACTTTTACAACAAATGCACTTAGCTATGGTAGAACCGATGTCAGGCAGCAATGTTCCAGCAGAAACTTCTGAGACAGGATCAGATTGGGACATCTTGCTCAATGTAAGAGAAAAAACAATATGTAAAGCAAAATTATCTATTTCCTTATATGACAGTTTCAGGAATGGGAAAAAATGCAAAAGCATAGGCCTCTGATAGAGAAAAAAGCAAAAGGCAAACAGCAATGGGGTATTAAAATAATGAAAAAAATTTGGCACCAAGTATGACGCACAACGTAACGTAAACTTTTTTGGTGCCAAAAATAACCGGAAATGACACACTGGCGTCACTAATGACGCTGCCGTGTGAAAGGTCTCGGCATTACGTTTTATGCCGGAAATGACGAAGTTGCGTCATAAAAGTATTTTTTCGCGCAAAAAAATATTTTCGCGCCAAAAATGACGCAATAAAGTTTAGCATTTGACGCACCCTCGGGTCAAATACCCGCAATAGCAAGAAGTAGTCAATTGAAAAAAAGACTAAACCCCAGGTAAGAAATACATTTCTTAAAATGTTTAAATTCCCCAAATATGAAACTGACAGTCTGCTGAAGGGAATACATGAACCTGACTCATGGCAAATATAAGTACAATACATATATTTAGAACTTTATATAAATGCATAAAGTGCCAAACCATAGCTGAGGTGTCTTAAGTAATAAAAAACATACTTACCAAAAGACACCCATCCACATATAGCAGATGGCCAAACCAGTACTAAAACAGTTATTAGTAGAGGTAATGGTAAATTGAGAGTATATCGTCGATCTGAAAAGGGAGGTAGGAGATGAATCTCTACGACCGATAACAGAGAACCTATGAAATAGAGCCCCGTTAGGGAAATCATTGTATTCAAATAAGTGATACTCCCTTCACGTCCCTCTGACATTCGCTGTACTCTGAGAGGAATTGGGCTTCAACAATGCTGAGAAGCGCATATCAACGTAGAAATATTAGTACAAACTTACTTCACCACCTCCATAGGAGGCAAAGTTTGTAAAACTTAATTGTGGGTCTGGTGAGGGGTGTATTTATAGGCGTTTTGAGGTTTGGGAAACTTTGCCCCTCCTGGTAGGATTGTATATCCCATATGTCACTAGCTCATGGACTCTTGCCAATTACATGAAAGAAATGTCATTTTGCGCTGTGCGTCATACTTGGCGCCAAATAATTTAATTATTTAAGCCCCATTCCTATATGCCTCTTGCCTTTTTCTGTCAGAGGGCTATGCTGTTTGCATTTTTTTACATTCCTGAAACTGCCATATAAGGAAATTGATAATTTTGCATTATATGTTGTTTTTTCTCTTACATTTGCAAGATGTCTCAATCTGATCCTGTCTCAGAAACCACTGCTGGAACCCTGCTGCCTGATAACAGTTCTACCAAAGCTAAGTGTATCTGTTGTAAATTTGTGGAGATTATTTCTCCAGCTGTGGTATGTAATAGTGGTCATGGTAAGCTTTTACATGCAGAGAATGTATCCATCAGTAATAGTACAATGCCTGTTGTTCCTTCAACATCTAATGTACATGATATCCCTGTGAATATAAAAGATTTTGTTGCTGATGCGATTTAGAAGGTTTTGTCTGCTATCCCGTCTTCTAATAAACGTAAAAGGTCTTTTAAAACTTCTCATAAAGTTGATGAAATTTCAAATGACCGACAACATGCTGAATTATCCTCCTCTGATGAGGATTTATCTGATTCAGTAGATCCTTCCTCAGATAGTGACACTGACAAATCTACTTATTTATTTAAAATGGAGTATATTTGTTCTTTGTTAAGAGGTGTTGATTACATTGGATATTGAGGAAACTAGTCCTCTTGATATTAAAACTAGTAAACATTTAAATTCTGTTTATAAACCTCCTGTGGTTACTCCAGAAGTTTTTCCAGTTCCTGATGCTATTTCTGATATGATTTCTAAGGAATTGAATAGGTCTGGTACTTCTTGTATCCCTTCTTCAAGGTTTAAAAAAATTGTATCCTTTGCTAGCAGTTAGTTTGGAGTTTTGGTTAAAAATCCCCAAAGTTGATGGGGCTATTTCTACTCTTGCCAAACATACTACTATTCCTATAGAAGATAGTACTTCCTTTAAGGACCCTTTAGATAGGAAACTTGAATCTTATCTATGGAAAGCTTATTTATATTCTGGCTATCTTCTCTGGCTTGCTATTTCTATGGCTGATGTTGCAGCTGCATTAACTTTTTGGATGGAAAGTTTAGCGCAACAGGAAATGGATCCTGATTTGTCTAGCATTGTTTTCTTGCTTCAACATGCTAATCATTTTATCTGTGATGCCATTTTTGAGATAATCAAAATTGATGTTAAATCTATGTCTTTAGCTATTTTAGCTAGAAGAGCTTTGTGGCTCAAATATTGGAATGCTGACATGGTATCTAAGTCTAGATTACTATCTCTTTCTTTCCAAGGTAATCATTTATTTGGTTCTCAGTTGGATTTGATTATTTCAACTGTCACTGGGGGGAAGGGAGTTGTTTTGCCTCAGGATAAAAGACCTAAGGTAAACATAGGGTAAATCTAAAGCTTCTAACCGTTTTAGTTCCTTTCGACAAAATAAGGAACAGAAACCTAATCCTTCCCCCCAAAGAATCTGGTTCCAATTGGAAACTTTCTTCAAGTTGGAGTAAATACAAACCATTTAAGAAACCAAAGCCAGCCCCCAAGTCTGCATGAAGGTGTGGCCCTCATTCCAGCTCAGCTGGTAGGGGGTAGATTAAGATTCTTCCAAGATATTTGGGCAGATTCTGTCCAAAATCATTGGATTCAGAGTATTGTCTCTTAAGGGTACCGAATAGGATTCAGAGTAAGACCTCCTGTAAGAAGATTTTTTCTCTCACACATCCCAGCAAATCCAGTAAAGGCTCAGGCTTTCCTGAAGTGTGTTTCAGACCTGGAGCTTTCAGGGGTAATCATACCAGTTCAGTTTCAGGAACAGGGTCTGGGGTTTTATTCAAATCTATTCATTGTCCAAAAGAAAGAAAATTCATTCAGGCCAGTTCTGGATCTGAAAATTTTGAATCGTTTTGTAAGAGTGCCAACTTTCAAAATGGTGACTATAAGGACTGTTCTACCTTTCTTTCATGTAATTAGCAAGAGTCCATGAGCTAGTGACGTATGGGATATACATTCCTACCAGGAGGGGCAAAGTTTCCCAAACCTTAAAATGCATATAAATACACCCCTCACCACACCCACAATTCAGTTTTTACAAACTTTGCCTCCGATGGAGGTGGTGAAGTAAGTTTGTGCTAGATTCTACGTTGATATGCGCTCCGCAGCAAGTTGGAGCCCGGTTTTCCTCTCAGCGTGCAGTGAATGTCAGAGGGATGTGAAGAGAGTATTGCCTATTTGAATGCAGTGATCTCCTTCTACGGGGTCTATTTCATAGGTTCTCTGTTATCGGTCGTAGAGATTCATCTCTTACCTCCCTTTTCAGATCGACGATATACTCTTATATATACCATTACCTCTGCTGATTCTCGTTTCAGTACTGGTTTGGCTTTCTACAAACATGTAGATGAGTGTCCTGGGGTAAGTAAATCTTATTTTCTGTGACACTCTAAGCTATGGTTGGGCACTTTGTTTATAAAGTTCTAAATATATGTATTCAAACATTTATTTGCCTTGACTCAGAATGTTCAACTTTCCTTATTTTTCAGACAGTCAGTTTCATATTTGGGATAATGCATTTGAATTAATCAATTTTTTCTTACCTTCAAAAATTTGACTCTTTTTTTCCCTGTGGGCTGTTAGGCTCGCGGGGGCTGAAAATGCTTCATTTTATTGCGTCATTCTTGGCGCGGACTTTTTTGGCGCAAAAATTCTTTTCCGTTTCCGGCGTCATACGTGTCGCCGGAGGTTGCGTCATTTTTTGACGTTATTTTGCGCCAAAGATGTCGGCGTTCCGGATGTGGCGTCATTTGGCGCCAAAAGCATTTAGGCGCCAAATAATGTGGGCGTCTGATTTGGCGCTAAAAAATATGGGCGTCGCTTTTATCTCCACATTATTTAAGTCTCATTATTTATTGCTTCTGGTTGCTAGAAGCTTATTCTTTGGCATTCTTTCCCATTCCTGAAACTGTCATTTAAGGAATTTGATCAATTTTGCTTTATATGTTGTTTTTTCTCTTACATATTGCAAGATGTCTCACGTTGCATCTGAGTCAGAAGATACTACAGGAAAATCGCTGTCTAGTGCTGGACCTACCAAAGCTAAGTGTATCTGCTGTAAACGTTTGGTAGCTATTCCTCCGGCTGTTGTTTGTATTGATTGTCATGACAAACTTGTTAATGCAGATAATATTTCCTTTAGTAAAGTACCATTGCCTGTTGCAGTTCCCTCAACATCTAAGGTGCAGAATGTTCCTGATAACATAAGAGATTTTGTTTCTGAATCCATAAAGAAGGCTATGTCTGTTATTTCTCCTTCTAGTAAACGTAAAAAATCTTTTAAAACTTCTCTCCCTACAGATGAATTTTTAAATGAACATCATCATTCTGATTCTGTTGACTCTTCTGGTTCAGAGGATTCTGTCTCAGAGGTTGATGCTGATAAATCTTCATATTTATTTAAAATGGAATTTATTCGTTCTTTACTTAAAGAAGTACTAATTGCTTTAGAAATAGAGGATTCTGGTCCTCTTGATACTAATTCTAAACGTTTGGATAAGGTATTTAAATCTCCTGTGGTTATTCCAGAAGTTTTTCCTGTTCCTAATGCTATTTCTGCAGTAATTTCCAATGAATGGGATAAATTGGGTAATTCATTTACTCCTTCTAAACGTTTTAAGCAATTATATCCTGTGCCGTCTGACAGATTAGAATTTTGGGACAAAATCCCTAAAGTTGATGGGGCTATTTCTACCCTTGCTAAACGTACTACTATTCCTACGTCAGATGGTACTTCGTTTAAGGATCCTTTAGATAGGAAAATTGAATCCTTTCTAAGAAAAGCTTATCTGTGTTCAGGTAATCTTCTTAGACCTGCTATATCTTTGGCTGATGTTGCTGCAGCTTCAACTTTTTGGTTGGAAACTTTAGCGCAACAAGTAACACATCATGATTCTCATGATATTATTATTCTTCTTCAGCATGCTAATAATTTTATCTGTGATGCCATTTTTGATATTATTAGAGTTGATGTCAGGTTTATGTCTCTAGCTATTTTAGCTAGAAGAGCTTTATGGCTTAAGACTTGGAATGCTTATATGGCATCTAAATCTACTCTACTTTCTATTTCTTTCCAGGGTAACAAATTATTTGGTTCTCAGTTGGATTCTATTATTTCAACTGTTACTGGTGGGAAAGGAACTTTTTACCACAGGATAAAAAATCTAAAGGTAAAAACAGGGCTAATAATCGTTTTCGTTCCTTTCGTTTCAACAAAGAACAAAAGCCTAATCCTTCATCCTCAGGAGCAGTTTCAGTTTGGAAACCATCTCCAGTCTGGAATAAATCCAAGCCAGCTAGAAAGGCAAAGCCTGCTTCTAAGTCCACATGAAGGTGCGGCCCTCATTCCAGCTCAGCTGGTAGGGGGCAGGTTACGTTTTTTCAAAGAAATTTGGATCAATTCTGTTCACAATCTTTGGATTCAGAACATTGTTTCAGAAGGGTACAGAATTGGTTTCAGGATGAGACCTCCTGCAAAGAGATTTTTTCTTTCCCGTGTCCCAGTAAATCCAGTAAAAGCTCAAGCATTTCTGAATTGTGTTTCAGATCTAGAGTTGACTGGAGTAATTATGCCAGTTCCAGTTCCGGAACAGGGGATGGGGTTTTATTCAAATCTCTTCATTGTACCAAAGAAGGAGAATTCCTTCAGACCAGTTCTGGATCTAAAAATATTGAATCGTTATGTAAGGATACCAATGTTCAAGATGGTAACTGTAAGGACTATCTTGCCTTTTGTTCAGCAAGGGAATTATATGTCCACAATAGATTTACAGGATGCATATCTGCATATTCTGATTCATCCAGATCATTATCAGTTCCTGAGATTCTCTTTTCTGGACAAGCATTACCAGTTTGTGGCTCTGCCGTTTGGCCTAGCTACAGCTCCAAGAATTTTTACAAAGGTTCTCGGTGCCCTTCTATCTGTAATCAGAGAACAGGGTATTGTGGTATTTCCTTATTTGGACGATATCTTGGTACTTGCTCAGTCTTTACATTTAGCAGAATCTCATACGAATCGACTTGTGTTGTTTCTTCAAGATCATGGTTGGAGGATCAATTTACCAAAAAGTTCATTGATTCCTCAGACAAGGGTAACCTTTCTGGGTTTCCAGATGGATTCAGAGTCCATGACTCTGTCTTTAACAGACAAGAGACGTCTAAAATTGATTGCAGCTTGTCGAAACCTTCAGTCACAATCATTCCCTTCGGTAGCCTTATGCATGGAAATTCTAGGTCTTATGACTGCTGCATCGGACGCGATCCCCTTTGCTCGTTTTCACATGTGACCTCTTCAGCTCTGTATGCTGAATCAATGGTGCAAGGATTACACAAAGATATCTCAATTAATATCTTTAAAACCAATTGTTCGACACTCTCTAACATGGTGGACAAATCACCATAGTTTAATTCAGGGGGCTTCTTTTGTGCTTCCGACCTGGACTGTAATTTCAACAGATGCAAGTCTCACAGGTTGGGGAGCTGTGTGGGGATCTCTGACGGCACAAGGAGTTTGGGAATCTCAGGAGGTGAGATTACCGATCAATATTTTGGAACTCCGTGCAATTTTCAGAGCTCTTCAGTTTTGGCCTCTTCTGAAGAGAGAATCGTTCATTTGTTTTCAGACAGACAATGTCACAACTGTGGCATACATCAATCATCAAGGAGGGACTCACAGTCCTCTGGCTATGAAGGAAGTATCTCGAATTTTGGTTTGGGCGGAATCCAGCTCCTGTCTACTCTCTGCGGTTCATATCCCAGGTATAGACAATTGGGAAGCGGATTATCTCAGTCGCCAAACGTTACATCCGGGCGAATGGTCTCTTCACCCAGAGGTATTTCTTCAGATTGTTCAAATGTGGGAACTTCCAGAAATAGATCTGATGGCGTCCCATCTAAACAAGAAACTTCCCAGGTATCTGTCCAGATCCCGGGATCCTCAGGCGGAGGCAGTGGATGCATTATCACTTCCTTGGAAGTATCATCCTGCCTATATCTTTCCGCCTCTAGTTCTTCTTCCAAGAGTAATCTCCAAGATTCTGAAGGAATGCTTGTTTGTTCTGCTGGTAGCTCCGGCATGGCCTCACAGGTTTTGGTATGCGGATCTTGTCCGGATGGCCTCTTGCCAACCGTGGACTCTTCCGTTGAGACCAGACCTTCTGTCACAAGGTCCTTTTTTCCATCAGGATCTGAAATCCTTAAATTTAAAGGTATGGAGATTGAACGCTTGATTCTTGGTCAAAGAGGTTTCTCTGACTCTGTGATTAATACTATGTTACAGGCTCGTAAATCTGTATCTAGAGAGATATATTATAGAGTCTGGAAGACTTACATTTCTTGGTGTCTTTCTCATCATTTTTCCTGGCATTCTTTTAGAATTCCGAGAATTTTACAGTTTCTTCAGGATGGTTTAGATAAAGGTTTGTCTGCAAGTTCCTTGAAAGGACAAATCTCTGCTCTTTCTGTTCTTTTTCACAGAAAGATTGCTATTCTTCCTGATATTCATTGTTTTGTACAAGCTTTGGTTCGTATAAAACCTGTCATTAAGTCAATTTCTCCTCCTTGGAGTTTGAATTTGGTTCTGGGAGCTCTTCAAGCTCCTCTGTTTGAACCTATGCATTCATTGGACATTAAATTACTTTCTTGGAAAGTTTTGTTCCTTTTGGCCATCTCTTCTGCCAGAAGAGTTTCTGAATTATCTGCTCTTTCTTGTGAGTCTCCTTTTCTGATTTTTCATCAGGATAAGGCAGTGTTGCGAACTTCTTTTCAATTTTTACCTAAAGTTGTGAATTCCAACAACATTAGTAGAGAAATTGTGGTTCCTTCATTATGTCCTAATCCTAAGAATTCTAAGGAGAAATCGTTGCATTCTTTGGATGTTGTTAGAGCTTTGAAATATTATGTTGAAGCTACTAAATCTTTCCGAAAGACTTCTAGTCTATTTGTTATCTTTTCCGGTTCTAGAAAAGGCCAGAAAGCTTCTGCTATTTCTTTGGCATCTTGGTTGAAATCTTTAATTCATCTTGCCTATGTTGAGTCGGGTAAAACTCCGCCTCAGAGAATTACAGCTCATTCTACTAGGTCAGTTTCTACTTCCTGGGCGTTTAGGAATGAAGCTTCGGTTGATCAGATTTGCAAAGCAGCAACTTGGTCCTCTTTGCATACTTTTACTAAATTCTACCATTTTGATGTATTTTCTTCTTCTGAAGCAGTTTTTGGTAGAAAAGTACTTCAGGCAGCGGTTTCAGTTTGAATCTTCTGCTTATATTTTTCTTTAAACTTTATTTTGGGTGTGGATTATTTTCAGCAGGAATTGGCTGTCTTTATTTTATCCCTCCCTCTCTAGTGACTCTTGTGTGGAAAGATCCACATCTTGGGTAGTCATTATCCCATACGTCACTAGCTCATGGACTCTTGCTAATTACATGAAAGAAAACATAATTTATGTAAGAACTTACCTGATAAATTCATTTCTTTCATATTAGCAAGAGTCCATGAGGCCCGCCCTTTTTTGTGGTGGTTTTGATTTTTTTGTATAAAGCACAATTATTCCAATTCCTTATTTTATATGCTTTCGCACTTTTTTCTTATCACCCCACTTCTTGGCTATTCGTTAAACTGAATTGTGGGTGTGGTGAGGGGTGTATTTATAGGCATTTTAAGGTTTGGGAAACTTTGCCCCTCCTGGTAGGAATGTATATCCCATACGTCACTAGCTCATGGACTCTTGCTAATATGAAAGAAATGAATTTATCAGGTAAGTTCTTACATAAATTATGTTTTTGTTCAGCAAGGGCATTATATGTCCATGATAGACTTACAGGATACATATCTTCATATTCCGATTCATTCAGACCACTATCAGTTTCTGAGATTCTCTCTTCTAGACAAGCATTACCAATTTGTCGCTCTTCCATTTGGCCTAGCGACAGCTCCAAGAATCTTTTCAAAGATTCTCGGTGCCCTACTCTCTGTAATCAGTGCAGTGTTTCCTTATTTGGACGGTATCTTGGTACTAGCTCAGTCTTTACATTCTGCAGAATCTCACACTAATCAACTAGTGTTGTTTCTTCAAAGACATGGTTGGAGGATCAATTTACCAAAATGTTCCTTGATTCCTCAGACAAGGGTCACCTTTTTAGGTTTCCAGAGAGATTGTGTGCATGACTCTGTCTCTAACAGACAAGAGACAATTAAAATTGGTTTCAGCTTGTCGGAACCTTCAGTCTCAATCATTCCCTTCAGTAGCTATGTGCATGGAAGTTTTAGGTCTCATGACTGCATCATCTGACTCGATCCCCTTTGCTCGTTTTCATATGAGACCTCTCCAGCTTTGTATGCTGAACCAATGGTGCAGGGATTATACAAAGATATCACAATTAATATCCTTAAATCCCAATATTCAACTCTCTCTGACTTGGTGGTTAGATCACCATCGTATAGTTCAAGGGGCCTCTTTTGTTTGTCCAACCTGGACTGTGATCATAACAGATGCAAGTCTTTCAGGTTGGGGAGCTGTCTGGGGATCTCTGACAGCACAAGGGGTTTGGAAATCTCAAGAGGCAAGGATACAAATCAATATTTTAGAACTCTGTGCTATTTTCACGGCTCTTCAGGTTTGGCCTCTGTTGAAGAGAGAACCATTCATTTGTTCTCAGACAGACAATATCACAACAGTGGCATATGTCAATCATCAGGGTGGTACTCACAGTCCCCAAGCTATGAAAGAAGTATCTTGGATACTTGCTTGGGCGGAATCCAGCTCCTGTCTAATTTCTGCAGTTCATATCCCAGGTGTAGACAATTGGGAAGCGGATTATCTCAGCCGTCAGACTTTACATCCAGGGGAATAGTCGCTCCATCCAGATGTTTTCTCAGATTGTTCAGATGTGGGGTCTTCCAGAAATAGATCTAATGGCTTCCCATCTAAACAAGAAACTTCCCAGGTACCTGTCCAGGTTCAGGGATCCTCAGGTGGAGGCGGTGGATGCGTTAGCAGTTCCTTGGTGTTACCAACCTGCTTATATTTTCCCGCTTCTAGTTCTTCTTCCAAGAGTGATCTCCAAGATCATCATGGAACAATCGTTTGTGTTGCTGGTAGCTCCAGCATGGCCTCACTGGTCTTGGTATGCGGATCTTGTTTGGATGTTCGGTTGCCAACCTTGGCCACTTCCTTTAAGACCAGACCTTCTGTCTCAAGGTCCGTTTTTCCATCAGGATCTCAAATCATTAAATTTGAAGGTATGGAAATTGAATGCCTAGTGCTTAGTCATAGAGGTTTCTCTGACTCAGTGATTAATACTATGTTACAGGCTCGTAAATCTGTTTCTAGGAAAATTTATTATCTGGTTTGGAAGAAATATTTCATGGTGTTCTCATAAATTCTCCTGGCATTCTTTTCGAATTCCTAGAATTTTACAGTTTCTTCAGGATGGTTTGGATAAAGGTTTGTCTGCAAGTTCCTTGAAGGGACAAATCTCTGCTCTTTCTGTTTTATTTCACAGAAAGATTGCTATGCTTCCTGATATTCACTATTTTGTACAGACTTTGGTCCGTATCAAGCCTGTCATTAAATCAATCTATCCTCCTTGGAGTCTTAATTTGGTTTTGAAGGCTTTACAGGCTCCTCCATTTGAGCCTATGCATTCTTTGGACATTAAACTACTTTCTTGGAAAGTGTTGTTCCTTTTGGCCATCTCTTCTGCGAGAAGAGTTTACGAATTATCTGCTCTTTCTTGTGAATCTCCTTTTTGGATTTTCCATCAGGATAAGACAGTTTTGTGGACTTCATTTAAATTTCTACCTAAGGTTGTGAATTTCAACAACATTATTTGAGAAATTGTTGTTCCTTCTTTGTGTCCTAATCCTAAGAATTCTTTGGAGAGATCCTTACATTCTTTGGATGTTATAAGAGCTTTGAAATGTTATGTTGAACCTACTAACGATTTCAGGAAGACTTCTAGTCTATTTGTTATCTTTGCTGGTACTAGGAAAGGTCAGAAGGCTTCTGCCATTTCCTTGGCATCTTGGTTAAAGCTTTTAATTCATCAGGCTTATTTGGAGTCGGGTTAGGCCTCACCTCAGAGAATTACAGCTCATTCTACTAGTTCAGTCTCCACTTAAGAATGAAGCTTCAGTTGATCAGATTTGCAAAAGCAGCAACTTGGTCGTCTATGCATACATTTACTAAATTCTACCTTTTTTATGTATTTGCTTCTTCGGCAGCAGTTTTTGGTAGAAAAGTTTTTCAGGCAGCTGTTTTCAGTTTGATTCCTCGGCTTAAGTTTAGGTTTTTTTCTTTTCATTTATGAGAATAAACTTATATTTTGGGTTGGGGATTATTTTTTTTCAGCGGAAAATGGCTATTATCTTATCGCCCCCTCTCTAGTGACTCTTCTGTGGAGTTCCACATCTTGGGTATTTCTATCCCATATGTCACTAGCTCATGGACTCTTGCCAATTACATGAAAGAAACTTACCTGATAAATATATAAAAGAAACTTACCTGATAAATGTATTTATTTCATGTTGGCAAGAGTCCATGTGACCCACCCTTTTTATGGTGGTTATGATTTTTTGTATAAAGCACAGTTATTTCCAAATTCCTTTTCTTCTACTAGATACGACGAGTCCACGGATTCATCCTTACTTGTGGGATATTATCTTCCTGCTAACAGGAAGTGGCAAAGAGCACCACAGCAGAGCTGTATATATAGCTCCTCCCTTCTCTCCACCCCCAGTCATTCTCTTTGCCTCGTCTGATTGCCAGAATCAAACAGGATAGGGCTTCGGTAATCTTGATAGCGCCTGCGTGGCCACGCAGGACTTGGTATGCAGATCTAGTGGAAATGTCATCTCTGCCACTGAGACAGGAACTTCTCATTCAAGGTCCGTTCCAACATCCAAATCTAAATTCTCTGCAGCTGATTGCCTGGAAATTGAACGCTTGATTATTAATACCTTGATTCAGGCTCAGAAGCCTGTCTCTAGGAAAATTTACCATAAGATATGGCGTAATTATCTTTATTGGTGCGAATCCAAGAGCTACTCATGGAGTAGGGTTAGGATTCCTAGGATTTTGTCCTTTCTCCAAGAAGGATTGGAGAAGGGATTATCGGCTAGTTCCTTAAAGGGACAAATTTCTGCTTTGTCAATTTTACTACACAAGCGTCTGGCGGATGTCCCAGACGTTCAGTCCTTTTGTCAGGCTTTAGTCAGAATCAAGCCTGTGTTTAAACCTGTTGCTCCGCCATGGATTTTGAATTTAGCTCTAAATGTTCTTCAAGGGGTTCCGTTTGAACCTATGCATTCCATAGATATTAAGCTTTTATCTTGGAAAGTTTTGTTTTTAGTTGTTATCTCTTCTGCTCGAAGAGTTTCTGAGCTTTCTGCATTATGCGACTCGCCTTATCTTATATTCCATTCTGATAAGGTGGTTTTGCGTACTAAACCTGGATTCCTTCCTAAGATTGTTTCAAATAAGAATATTAATCAGGAAATTGTTGTTCCTTCTCTATGTCCTAATCCTTCTTCTAAGAAGGAGCGTCTGTTATATAATCTAGACGTGGTTCGTGCCTTAAAGTTTTACCTACAAGCGACCAAGGATTTCCGTCAAACATCTTCTCTATTTGTTGTTTATTCTGGAAAGCGTAGGGGTCAAAAAGCTACGACTACCTCTCTTTCTTTTTGGCTGAAAAGCATCATCCGTTTGGCATACGAGACTGCTGGACAGCAGCCTCCTGAAAAGATTTCAGCTCTACTAGAGCGGTGGCTTCCACATGGGCTTTTAAAAACGATGCTTCTGTTGAACAGATTTGCAATGCTGCGACTTGGTCCTCCCTTCATACTTTTTCCAAATTTTCCAAATTTGATACTTTTGCTTCTTCTGAGGCTGTTTTTGGGAGAAAAGTTCTTCAAGCAGTGGTGCCTTCTGTTTAGGTATCTATCTTGTCCCTCACGTTCATCCGTGTCCTGTAGCTTTGGTATTGTATCCCACTCGTCGTATCTAGTAGAAGAAAAGGAAATTTATGCTTACCTGATAAATTGATTTCTTCTACGATACGAGTCCACGGCCCTCCCTGTCATATTAGACAGATTATATTTTTATATTCAAAACTTCAGTCACCTCTGCACTTTTTAGCTTTTATTTTCTCTTCCTATACCTTCAGTCGAATGACTGGGGGTGGAGAGAAGGGAGGAGCTATATATACAGCTCTGCTGGGGTGCTCTTTGCCACTTCCTGTTAGCAGTAGGATAATATCCCACAAGTAAGGATGAATTCTTGGACTCATCGTATCGTAGAAGAAATCAATTTATCAGGTAAGCATAAATTTCCATTTTTGGATGCTTTTTACTCCTTTCTTTATCACCCCTCTACTTGGCTATTCATTAAACTGAATTGTGGGTGTGGTGAGGGGTGTATTTATAGGCATTTTGAGGTTTGGGAAACTTTGCCCCTCCTGGTAGGATTGTATATCCCATACATCATTTATCAGGTTAGTTCTTACATAAATAGTTTTTTCTGGAGCTTCATCAAGACGCATCTGGCCGCTTTGGAAGTAGGCTCCGCCCCCATTTTTTTTATTTTGCTCCTTGGTGAGGAAGATTGCCCGTTTTTTTTTTGGAGCTTATCTTTGTTCTTTTTAGTACACTTATTTTAATTGCACTTTACCTTTTTTTTTTAACTTTTTTTAATAAATGTTTATATTCCTTTTATTATTATTCTTTATTTAGAAAGCGCCAACAGATTCCGCAGCGCTGCCCATGAGTACAATGATAAAACTACAACGGAGAAACAATACAATAAAATACAACATTTTACAGATAAATACATGGGGAATTGAGGGCCCTATTCCCGTGCGAATGTACAATCTAGATGGGTAGGAGGATGGGAAACAGGAGGTGGGGACTGCAAAGGTGAGAATGATATTAGTGAGGAAATAGATGAGGGCAACTGTTAGGTTAGTAAAGTTCATTTGTTAATGAGTCGGGTGATAGGCTTCCCTGAACAAAAAGCTCTGACAGCTCCAGGAAGTGCTTTCCAGAGGGTTGGTGCCGCACGAAAGAACTGTAGTGAGAGGAGGTGATGGTAGAGGACGCTTGGAGCAGGTCATTGTTGGATCTTAGGGGGTGGGCTGGAGTATATTTGTTGATGAGTGAGGACAGATAGGGTGGGGCAGCATTGTTTAGGGCTTTGTAGGTCAGGGGGAAAATTTTGAATTTAACTCTGCTGTGAATGGGGAGCCAGTGAAGGGACTCACAGAGAGGTGCAGCAGAAATGGAGTGTCATAGAGGTAGATTAGCCTGGCAGATGCATTTAGGATGGATTGAAGGGGAGAGAGGGAGGCCAGTTAGCAAGTTATTACAGTAGTTAAGTCGGGAATTTACCAGGGAGTGGATTAGCAATTTAGTAGTTTCGTCACTCAGAAACGGACGAATTTTAGAGATATTGCATAGGTGGTTGCGGCAGGATGAAGAGAGCAGTTGGATGTGGGGAATGAAGGGCAGATTTGAGTCAAGCGTGACTCAGAGACAGCAGACTTGGGGTGATGGGGAGATAGTGGTGCCACCAACAGTGATGGAAAAATGAGAAACTGTAGTAGAGTTAGAGGGAGGGATTAGAAGTAGTTTGGTCTTGGACATGTTTATTTTTAGATGGTGAGAGGCCATCTAGGAGGAAATGCCAGATAAGCAGTTGCTGATGTGAGAATTGACAGATGGAGAGAGTGTAGGGGTGAAAAGGTAGACCTGGGTATCATCAGCATAGAGGTGGTAGTTGAAGCCATAGCTGTTGATAAGTTTACTCAGTGAAGAAGTGTAAATAGAGAAGAGTAGAGGATGCAGGACAGAGCCTTGAGGTACTCGAACAGAAGCAATGGAGAGGAGGAGTCCCCAGCAAAAGAGACGGAGAAGGATCTGTTAGAGAGATAAGAGTAAATTCAGGAGAGGGCAGTGTCACAGAGCCCAATAGAGCTGAGATTCCGTAGGAGAAGGGGATGGTCAACAGTGTCAAAGGCAGCAGAGAGGTCAAGTAAGATGAGTATAGAGTAGTAGCCTTTGTTTTTAGCAATAAGGAGATCGTTAGTAACCTTGGTGAGGGCAGTCTCAGTTGATTGTTGGGTTCGGAAGCCAGATTGCAGGAGGTCGAGCAGTGAGTTGGAAGACAGGAAGTGGGTTAGGCGATTGAAAACTAGTTTTTCAAGGATTTTTGAAGCTAGCGGGAGCAGTGATATAGACGATAGTTTGCAGGAGAGTTAGGGTCAAGGGAGGCTTTTTTTGTGGATGGCGGTGAACTTTGCATGTTTGAAGGAGGCAGGGAATGAGCCGGTTGAAAGGGATAGGTTAAATATGTGTGTAAGAGCCCGATTGAGGGTGGGAGATGGAAGGTATTAGATGTAAAGGAATAGGGTCAAGTGGGCAGGTAGTGAGGTGTGAGGAAGACAATAGGGAAGCCACTTAACTCTTAATGTTTGGGAGGAGGGTGCAGAGAGCGGCTGAGGGGGTGACTGGGAGCGAAGTTAGGAGATTGCAGGCTTGTGTTGGGATGTTTCATCGGATGGTAAGTGTTTTATTGAAAAAGTAGTCAGCCAGGTTTTGCGCACTGAACGCAGATGAGGGGGGTGATGCAGGTGGGTAGAGAAGGGAGTTGAAAATGGAGAAGAATCTTTAAGGGTTTGAAGGGTGAGTGGATCTAAGATAAGAGAAGTAGGTTTGCTTAGCTAAGTAAAAGGCAGAGGTGTAAGAGTAAAGGATGAACTTATAGTGCATGAAATCGGGTTCAGAGCGGGATTTCATCCAGGTACGTTCAGCAGTGTGAAAGCATTTTTGTATGTGGCGTGTTTGCTGGGAGCTGAAAAGTCAGGGCTTTGTGAAGTTGGGGCGGAGCAACAGTGTCAAGTGCAGAGGAGAGAGTATTGTTGTAGTGGGTTATGGCAAGGTCAGGGCAAGATATTGTGGAAGTGTGGGTGAGGCGTATTTGAATGAGGTTAGGGAGGGTCCACAGGTATAGGGGCGAGGGGGGGAAGTAGGTCTAGCCTGTATATTAAGATTAAAAGTGAGCAGATGGTGGTCTGAGATTGGAAATGGGCGACAGTCAACATCTGGGAGAGAGCACAGATAGGAGAATACCAGATCAATACAGTGTCCATTGCGGTGGGTAGGGAATAGGGTGGATTGTGAAAGGCCGAAGGAGTTAGTGAGAGAAGTTTAGCGGAAGATGGGTTGTCAATGGGAATGTTGAAGTCCCCCAGAATTAGAGTAGGTGTATTTGTAGAGAGAAAGTAAGGTAGCCAGGCAGCAAAGTTGTCAAGGAATTGGGAGGTCGGTCCAGGGGGGGCGATAGATAACTGCCACTCTGAGAGATAGGGGGGAGAACAGGAAAATGCAGTGGACTTCAAAGGAAGAAAAAGAGAGAGATGGAGATAGGTACTGATAGGAGCAGGAGGGGGAAAGTAAGATGTCAACACTGCCACCGTGTCTCTCACCTGGCCTAGGTTTCTGGCTAAAGTGAAGCCTTCTGTTTTTTTAATTATTCTTCTTCAGGTTCTGTGATGACTTGTGGGCAATTTCTAACCCTAGATAAAGCCATTACAGAAGGAAAAAGTCATTTTTCCATTTTCCCTCCAGAAAAACAACAATATAACTCTTTATTTTTCACTACCTCGCAAACTACAAATTGGCGAGATTAAGAACAGTGAATATTGCATGCACCACTTTTCATAAATTATATGAGAACTGCGAATATATACGGGCATATTAAAATGCCAATAGAGATTAATACAAGAATTAGGCATTTCCAGACAACTTATTTGCATATATTAAAGACTTGTGAATGGTCTTGAGTCAATTCGTTCGCACATATGAAAATTTGCGACTTTGGCGCATAACCTTTCATAAATATGGTGATATCAATTGTGAGGTTTATTTTTATGAAAAACTTGAGAATTTTCTTATTCTCGCTTTGATAATTTTTGCCCTTAAAACAGCCAATCAGGATGCTTTCCCAGGACTTGCAAGGTATTATACATTTGGGGTGTGCAGGCAGTGTCATTTTATCTTCCTATACAGTTTAAGGACGTTTACTATGAAATCTCATGAGATCACGGGAAAAAAGCATTACCTCAGCTCTGCTAATACTGGTTGGCTATTATTTATTTTTTCCAATTTTTTTCCCCAAAACTGATTCCTTTTACTCTCCATCTTCTAATGATTAATGATCGCTTCTCCGGACTGTTGAGGCCCTTAGTATTTATGGTTAACAGTTCGATGTGGTGTTTCCTCTCTTGGGGGTGTAGATAAGCCATATCTGCCCCAGGAGGTATGAAGAAAAAAAAAAAAAAAGGGGAAAGAGGGGTTTGAGAAGATATATGGAGTTAGTTGAAAAAGGTAAAGTAGGATAGTTGGATTTAATTAGATGAAGAAAGCTGATTAGTGAAGGGGGGGGGGAGGGAAGGTGTGGTGGTAGAATGTATAGAAGAATAGAGAGTGGGATGTAACCCTCCAAATGTCACAGTTGACTCTGGGGGGTAAATATACAGTTAGGAAGTTTGAAAAATAAGATCAACAAAGTTGTACAACAGGGGGTAGTAAACCCAATACTCTCATATATAGATATATTGACGTATATGATTAGCTTTGTGGGTGTTTGTAACTCAATAACATTTTAAATCAAACCGTTGTTAGAATTTAAACATGAACAGTAACAGAAGTTTAGAACCAGAAAAATACATAATGTCCCTCCAGCAAATGACGAAACATATATTCCTACGCCAGGATGCAACCATAAAATCTGAAGTTATATCTAAGACTAAGACCCTCCTTAGTTCATGTTAAAAGGTTCCACTAGCTTCTATATTCTTTATAGGAGACTCGGAATAACATAAGATAAGCAATATATAAGTGCCTAGTGAAACTGACTGGACAGGATTTTAGTTTAGTACTCCGTTAGTCGTAATGAAAGAGTCAGCACGACCAGGCATACAAAAGCTCACCTGAGTTATTACTAATGCAGCGCGAGTGGGCCATATCTGCCACCCCATGCTAAACTCGCCAAACAGTGGGTGCCAAAACATGTTGGTTGGCGAACAAGAGAAGAAAATAAACTATACTTATCTGTCCAGGGACACAGCTCAGGTAGGAAGTCTCAAGTAGGGGGTCATTTCAAGTAGCCACTGTTCACCATGCCATCTGGCATATTCTTCAAGGGTTCTTTAAAGTTGAGGTCTGCACTTTTAGACGGGTCTCGGCCTAATTTCCTTGTGGCATTCTCCTGAACCAGCTGGAGCTGGCGCTACTGCTGCATTTAGTGGTCTGATCCGTAGGCCCAGGGCTTGGTTGAAAGTAGGGAGATCTGCAGGTGTTTTGAAGACAGCTGTCGTTCCATCTTTGGTGGCTATGATACAAGTGGGAAAACCCCACCTATATTGGATTTGTTGCTCCTTAAGGGTAGTGGTGATGTATCGTAGCTCCCGTCGCTTCTGAAGGGTAGCCGGACACAAATCTGTAAAGATCTGAATTTCTGCCCCCTCAAACATCAGTGGGTGTCTGTTCCTGGAATGTCGGAGAAGTTCCTCCTTATCTTTGTAAGATAGGAGTTTAATAATGATGTCTCTGGGCGGCGCTCTGGCTGGTGGTCTGGGCCGCAGTGCACGATGAGCTCTTTCTACTTGGATTTCTGCTGCGTTTGGAGCGTTTTTAAGGAATTTAAATAGCTCTTGAATATATTGTCCTATTTCAGGTGGACTTACTGCCTCTGGGACCCTACGGAACCGCAGATTGTTCCGCCGGCTCCTGTTTTCTAAATCTTCTATTCTCTCTGTCAGGTTTTGTACTATTGCTTCCTGCGACTGCACACATCTTGTTTGATGTTGGAGATCAGAGCGCAAGGTTTCCTGTACTTCCTCAACCTGTGACACCCTGTGATCCACCGCAGCAATGTCTTTTTTTAATTCACCAAACAGGAGCTTCACATCCATCATAGCTTCTTTTATGTCATTTTTAGATGACAGGTGTTTAATGTCATTTTTGGTAAGGAAGCCATAGTGTGCTAGATCTGAGCTTTGAGCAGCGCCTGGTTGTCCGCTAGTGTCTGAGATATCTCTGGTAGTGCTTGGGTTTTGCTCAGAAGGTACTAAATAATTCTCCATATTTGAAGACTGTGAGCTCTTTGCTGGTTTAGACATTCTCCTGTTAGACATCTCACAGGGATTATCACTGCAGGCTAGGAGGCACTGTGTTTTTAATGCTCCTTTCAAATGTTCATGGCAACTTAATCAGTGCTGTAGCACTCCACTTAATCTTCTTCTACAGCAGTGATACTAATGGTATCCTAGGGGCCCTTTATTGTCAACCGTGTAGTCCCACTGTACTCTCTGTATACTGTATTAGTGCACTTTCTGGCCCCGACTCTCCACTGCTGCCAGATAGAATTACTTCCACTATATTTTTCACAGTAGGGTTTTATGTGGTGGGTCTGTGTAGGTCATGTCAGTCATGTATGTGTTGCAGTTTTCTGACCGTTAACACTTACCCAGTCTGAGGGGGTCACACTGTCTTATTTCTATATCTCAGCCGTTTATTTTATAGCCAGCCAGAGAGCGCACCCAGCACCAGGTTGCGCCGGAGATAGTCTGATTGGAAGTGCAGCTGCTTGATTATAAGGGCTTTACTCTCAGCCTCCTCTACTTCTCTTTCGGAGCGATATCCTGTTGGCCGATCATACAGAGCTAATGTCCGGGCTGTCTGTGTATTGTATACAGCTCTGCGTGTGTCCCGGCACTATCAGTGCATGATGTGCTGTGCTCCGTAGTAGGCCCAAGTGCGCAGCTGCTTCACTCCTTTAATTTTGCCTTTTATATGCAATAATTTAGGTCCGGGTAGCAGAATTATATGCCGCAACTGTTCAGCCTTACTTAGCTTGCTATATGTTGTTTTCTAACACGCTAAGAGTTACTCCTACCCTATCATGAGAGCATTGGGGCTTCAGAGCTCGATCAGTTTGCGGCCATCAGCTAGCGTGGCCAGGCTCCGCCTACTCTCCATCTTATATGCTTCTGTCACCTTTACGTACTCTATCCCCATCAGTTCTATCTTTTCTTTCCTTAAAGGGACATAAAAGTACAAAAAGTTCTAATAATATTGCACTGTTACTTGTACACATAGTCCGTTCAAGAACAGCTCAAATGTGCTAATGGGAGCTAGCTGAACACATCGGATGACCAATGACAAAGGCCATTATGTTTAGCCGCTAATCACCAAAGTAAATCTGATGACAGAAGTAATATTACATTCTCTGAGTCATTAATGTTTCATTTGACTTTTATGTACCTTCGCTTTTATATTTGTTCTCCTCATTTTGGTCTACTGAAATTGTTTGAAATATCATAAAGCCCTTTACACTTAAAGACTTTGAGCAATATCATAAAGCTCTTTATAATTATTGACTTTGATCATAAATAGTGAATATAACACAGCCATATAACAATTTGATTACATTGTGGCATGATTGCTTGGATTTTACTCTTGCTGATTCTACATGCTTTACATTTGCAAATAGATGAGCAATAATCAAAACTAGATGTTAGGTAGATAATGGACTTGGATCTGTAGAATTTATTGTCTAAAGCAATATAAGTTAAATATTGCTTAACGTGTATCACCCAAGAATTCACATATTTTTGAACTAAAGAAATTCGTATACTTTCCTGTGCTAACAATTGCCAAGCCTTGTATAGAAAACTTCCTCTCTGAATTAGCTGTAATACACATACCATAAAGGCACAGACTTTTAAGATGAAAGCATTTGTTTTATGGTTCTGGGATACTTTGATACAGCATGTCTTTAATCTTTACCTGCTCTTAATGTAGCATTTCATGTGGTTTGCTGAGTAAGTTCACTTTTTTTTTTTACTGTTTTTGTGTTTCTATATTACAACTGTTTAAAGCATTTCCCCATCAAGATCCGGAGATTGGTGCTACTTTTGGTTTATGTAACTTAACCTTTTAAGAAATAATAATTCAGTGCATTTCTGAATAGCAGCTATGTTCAGTCTGTTCTGTAGTGTAGCTATAGTTTTAAAGAGGCATGGAAGTAATGCATTTCTTAAAGGGACAGTCTAGAAATGTTATTGTTTAAAAAGATAGATAATCCCTTTATTCCCCAGTTTTGCATAATCAACACTGTTATTTTAATATTTTCTTTCATACAGGTGGAGAGAGTCCACGATCCCTTACTCATGGGAACTACTTTTCTACTGCAAGGAGGAGGCAAAGATTCCCAAACCCTAAGAGCTCTATATAAACCCTCACAAATACCTCAGTCTTTACTTTGCTACTGTTGGATGTGGTTGCAGAATGAAGATGGGCAGTGTTCTTCATAGAGAGGAGTCTTTCATCAATGTAAGGCTCAGTTCCCCTCAGAGTACAGTGTTTGTCGAAGGAACGTACCTGGAGTATGGTCTTTTATTCTACGGTTTTGCCTAGTGTTCTACCTCCCTTTTACAGATCGACGATATACTATCTCCATTACCTCTCCTAATATGTTTCAGTACTAGTTTGGCTGTCTACTACTGGTTTTAGTGGACGAGTGTCTATGGGTAAGACACTCATATGGCTTTATTTGTAGGGTTGCACCAATACCATTTTTTTAAGACTGAGTACCAATACTTTTTTTTCCCAAATACTCACCGATACAAATTACTGATACTTTTTTTAATGTCATGACAGTTTACCAAGCACAATACAGACTAATGATTTAAGATTGTTTCTTTATAATTACGAACTGTATCTGAAAAGACATTTTGAAATAACAAAACAGTTTTATGTGCTTGTTGTCACAAAGCTCAAAGAACATGTTTATAAATAAAAAATATTACAATAACATATCTTAATAACAACAACAAAAAATAACAGCTGCAGCAGCTGGGGCTGGAAAGCTACAATTTAAAGGGGTGATTACTGGATGCAATTGGGTTGTAGGGTGCCTATATAACTCATCAATCTGATATTTGTACCTAATACAAAGTCATATAATTTAATTCTGAAAATAATATTGGGGAAGGAGTATCCCAGTAATATCCCCTTTCAGAAAAATGGGGCATTTGCATTCTACTGACTCAACAGTGCTGGCTTTCATATTTTTCTAGGGCTGCTTTTTATTCCCAGTCCAGACCTGGCTAAGGATGTTCCTCAGAGTACAGTATGTTTTGAGCATAATTGTGCAATATGAGAACTTGCAGTATAACAGGCAATCTAGCAATTTGAATAATTTTTCAAAAGTTAGTGGCAAGTTCTTATTAAGTAACAGAAGCATCTCTGCATGTTCAGCTAGAAGTCTTTTCTTTCATGTAATTAGCAAGAGTCCATGAGCTAGTGACATATGGGATATACATTCCTACCAGGAGGGGCAAACTTTCCCAAACCTCAAAATGCCTATAAATACACCCCTCACCACACCCACAATTCAGTTTTACAAACTTTGCCTCCCATGGAGGTGGTGAAGTAAGTTTGTGCTAGATTCTACGTTGATATGCACTTCGCAGCAGGCTGAAGCCCGGTTTTCTTCTCAGAGTGCAGTGAATGTCAGAGGGATGTGAAGAGAGTATTGCCTATTTGAATACAATGGTCTTCCTCTCGGGGATCTATTTCATAGGTTCTCTGTTATTGGTCGTAGAGATTTCTTCTCCTACCTCCCTTTTCAGATCGACGATATACTCTTATATACCATTACCTCTACTGATTCTCGTTTCAGTACTGGTTTGGCTATCTACTATATATAGATGAGTGTCTTAGGGTAAGTAAGTCTTATTTTATTTTTGACACTCTAAGCTATGGTTGGGCACTTTATATGTAAAGTTCTAAATATATGTGTTTAAACTTATATTTGCCATGATTCAGGATAATCAGTATTCCTTCATTCAGACTGTCAGTTTCATTATTTGGGATAATGCATATGAATAAATATTTTTTTCTTACCTTAAAAATTTTTCAATTGACTTTTTTCCCTGCGGGCTGTTAGGCTCGCGGGGGCAGAAAATGCTTCAATTTATTGCGTCATTCTTGGCGTGAACTTTTTGGCGCAAAATCTTGTCAACTATGGCGCCGGAAGTCATTTTTTACGTATGTGTGTTACAGACTTTTTTTGCGCCAAAAAATGAGGGCGTCGTTTTTGGCGCCAGAGGATGTGGCGTCATACTTGGCGCCAAAAAATATGGGCGTTGTACTTGGCGCCAATAATGTGGGCGTCATTCTTGGCACCAAAAAATGTGGGCGTCATACTTGTCTCCATCTTTTTTCACATTATTTAAGTCTCACTTTTTCATTGCTTCTGGTTGCTAGAGGCTTGTTTATTCTGCATTTTTTCCCATTCCTGAAATTGTCATTTAAGGAATTTGATAATTTTGCTTTATATGTTGTTTTTTCTATTACATATTGCAAGATGTCACAACCTGACCCTGGATCAGAATCTACTTCTGGAAAGACGCTGTCTGATGCTGGTTCTAACAAAGTTAAGTGCATTTGTTGTAAACTTTTGGTAACTGTTCCTCTGGCCGTAGTTTGTGTTAGTTGTCATGATAAACTTTCTAACGCAGATAATGTCTCCATTAGTAATAATCCTTTACCTGTTGTTGTTCCTTCAACATCTAATGTTCAGGATGTCCCTTTTAATGTAAAATAATTTGTTTCTAATTCTATTAGGAAGGCTCTGTCTGTTATTCCTCCTTCCAGTAAACGTAAAAGGTCTTTTAAAACTTCTCTTATTTCAGATGAATTTTTAAGTGACCGCCATCATTCTGACTTATCTGTTTCTGATGAGGATCTATCTGGTTCAGAAGATTCTGCCTCAGATAATGACACTGATAAATCTTCATATTTATTTAAGGTGGAGTTTATTCGTTCTTTACTTAAAGAAGTGTTGATTGCATTAGATATGGAGGAGTCTAGTCCTTTTGATACTAAATCTACAAAGCGTTTAAATTTGTTTTTTAAACCTCATGTAGTTATTCCAGAAGTTTTTCCAGTTCCTGATGCTATTTCAGAAGTAATTTCTAGGGAATGGAATAGTCTGGGTACTTCATTTACTCCTTCTCCAAGGTTTAAGAAATTGTACCCTGTGCCATCTGATAGATTAGAATTTTGGGACAAAATCCCTAAAGTTGATGGGGCTATCTCTACTCTTGCTAAACGTACCACTATTCCTATGGCGGATAGTACTTCCTTTAAGGATCCTTTAGATAGGAAGCTTGAATCCTTTCTAAGGAGAGCTTATTTATGTTCAGGTAATCTTCTTAGACCTGCTATTTCTTTGGCTGATGTTGCTGCAGCTTCCACTTTCTGGTTGGAGGCTTTAGCGCAACAAGTGTCAGACCATAATGCTTATAGCATTGTTAAACTTCTTCAACATGCTAATAACTTTGTTTGTGATGCCATTTTTTATATCATTAGAATTGATGTCAGGTATATGTCTTTAGCTATTTTAGCTAGAAGAGCTTTATGGCTTAAATCTTGGAATGCAGATATGACTTCTAAGTCAACATTGCTTTCTTTTTCTTTCCAAGGTAATAAATTATTTGGTTCACAGTTGGATTCTATAATTTCAACTGTTACTGGGGGGAAAGGAACCTTTTTGCCTCAGGACAAAAAATCTAAAGGTAAATATAGGGCTGCTAATCGTTTTCGTTCCTTTCGTCAGAATAAGGAACAGAAGCCTGACCCTTCCCCTAAAGGAACGGTTTCCATTTGGAAACCTTCACCAGTCTGGAATAAATCCAAGCCTTTTAGAAAGTCAAAACCAGTTCCCAAATCCGCATGAAGGTGCGGCCCTCATTCCAGCACAGCTGGTAGGGGGCAGGTTACAATTTTTCAAAGATATTTGGATCAATTCGATTCACAGTCTTTGGATTCAGAACATTGTTTCACAAGGGTACAGAATAGGTTTCAAGGTAAGGCCGTCTGTGAGAAGATTTTTTCTTTCACGCATTCCAATAAACCCAGTGAAGGCTCAGGCGTTTCTGAAATGTGTTTCAGACCTAGAGTTGGCTGGGGTAATTGTGCCACTTCCAGTTCTGGAACGGGGTCTGGCGTTTTACTCAAATCTATTCATTGTACCAAAGAAGGAGAATTCCTTCAGACCAGTTCTGGATCTAAAAATATTGAATCATTATGTAAGGATACCAACATTCAAAATGGTGACTATAAGGACTATTCTGCCTTTTGTTCAGCAAGGGCATTATATGTCTACAATAGATTTACAGGATGCATATCTTCATATTCCAATTCATCCAGATCACTATCAGTTCCTGAGATTCTCTTTTCTAGACAAACATTACCAGTTTGTTGCCCTTCCGTTTCGCCTAGCAACAGCTCCAAGGATCTTTTCAAAGGTTCTCGGTGCCCTTCTCTCTGTAATCAGAGAACAGGGTATTGCGGTATTTCCTTATTTGGACGATATTTTGGTACTTGCTCAGTCTTTACATTCTGCAGAATCTCATACGAATCAACTTGTGTTGTTTCTTCAAAGACATGGTTGGAGGATCAATTTACCAAAGAGTTCCTTGATTCCTCAGACAAAGGTAACTTTTTTGGGTTTCCAAATAGATTCAGTGTCCATGACTTTGTCTCTAACAGAAAAGAGACGTCTGAACCTTCAGTCTCAATCATTCCCTTCGGTAGCTTTGGGCATGGAAATTCTAGGTCTCATGACTGCTGCATCGGACGCGATGCCTTTTGCTCATTTTCACATGAGACCTCTCCAGCTTTGTATGCTGAACCAGTGTTGCAGGGATTATACAAAGATATCACAATTAATATCCTTAAATCCCAATGTTCGATCTTCTCTGACTTGGTGGTTGAATCACCATCGTCTAATTCAAGGGGCCTCTTTTGTTGTCCAACCTGGACTGTGATCTCAACAGATGCGAGTCTTTCAGGTTGGGGAGCTGTATGGGTATCTCTGACAGCGCAGGGGGTTTGGGAATTTCAGGAGGCGAAATTACCATTCAACATTTTGGAACTCCGTGCGATTTTCAGAGCTCTTCAGTTCTGGCCTCTTCTGAAGAGAGAATCGTTTATTTGTTTTCAGACAGACAATGTTACAACCGTGGCGTATGTCAATCATCAAGGTGGGACTCACAGTCCTCAGGCTATGAAAGAAGTATCTCGGATACTTGTATGGGTGGAATCCAGCTCCTGTCTAATCTCTGCAGTTCACATCCAAGGTGTAGACAATTGGGAAGCGGATTATCTCAGTCGCCAGACGTTACATCTGGGCGAATGGTCTCTTCACCCAGAGGTATTTCTTCAGATTGTTCAAATCTGGGGACTTCCAGAAATAGATCTGATGGCCTCTCATCTAAACAAGAAACTTCCCAGGTATCTGTCCAGATCCAGGGATCCTCAGGCGGAAGCAGTGGACGCGTTGTCGCTTCCTTGGAATTATCAACCTGCTTATATCTTTCCGCCTCTAGTTCTTCTTCCAAAAGTGATTTCCAAAATTCTAATGGAACGTTAGTTTGTATTGCTGGTGGCTCCAGCATGGCCTCACAGGTTTTGGTATGCGGATCTCGTTCGGATGGCAAGTTGCCAACCTTGGACACTTCCGTTAAGGCCAGACCTTCTATCTCAAGGCCCATTTTTCCATCAGGATCTGAAATCATTAAATTTGAAGGTATGGAGATTGAACGCTTGATTCTTAGTCATAGAGGTTTCTCTGACTCGGTGATTAATACTATGATACAGGCTCGTAAATCTGTGTCTAGAAAGATTTATTACCGAGTCTGGAAGACTTACATTTCTTTCATGTAATTAGCAAGAGTCCATGAGCTAGTGACATATGGGATATACATTCCTACCAGGAGGGGCAAAGTTTCCCAAACCTCAAAATGCCTATAAATACACCCCTCACCACACCCACAATTCAGTTTTACAAACTTTGCCTCCTATGGAGGTGGTGAAGTAAGTTTGTGCTAGATTCTACGTTGATATGCGCTTCGCAGCAGGCTGGAGCCCGGTTTTCCACTCAGAGTGCAGTGAATGTCAGAGGGATGTGAAGAGAGTATTGCCTATTTGAATTCAATGGTCTCCTACGGGATCTATTTCATAGGTTCTCTGTTATCGGTCGTAGAGATTCATCTCTTACCTCCCTTTTCAGATCGACGATATACTCTTATATACCATTACCTCTACTTATTCTCATTTCAGTACTGGTTTGGCTATCTACTATATATAGATGAGTGTCCTGGGGTAAGTAAGTCTTATTTTTTGTGACAGTCTAAGCTATGGTTGGGCACTTTATATATAAAGTTCTAAATATATGTCTTTAAACTTATATTTGCCATGATTCAGGATGATCAGTATTCCTTATTTCAGACAGTCAGTTTCATTATTTGGGATAATGCATATGAATGATCATTTTTTCTTTCCCTAAAAATTGTTTCAATTGACTTTTTTCCCTGTGGGCTGTTAGGCTCGTGGGGGCTGAAAATGCTTCTATTTATTGCGTCATTTTTGGCGCAAAAAATTTGTCATTTCCAGCGCCCTAATTGACGCCAGAAGTTGTTCGTGATTGCGTCATTTTTTTGACGTTTTTGCGCCAAAAATGTCGGCGTCACCGGATGTGGCGCCATTCTTAACGCCAAAAAATTTAGGCGGCGTACTTAGCGCCAATAATGTGGGCGTAATTTTTTGCGCCAAAAAAACATAATTTATGTAAGAACTTACCTGATAAATTCATTTCTTTCATATTAGCAAGAGTCCATGAGCTAGTGACGTATGGGATATACATTCCTACCAGGAGGGGCAAAGTTTCCCAAACCTCAAAATGCCTATAAATACACCCCTCACCACACCCACAATTCAGTTTAACGAATAGCCAAGAAGTGGGGTGATAAAAAAGTGCGAAAGCATATAAAATAAGGAATTGGAATAATTGTGCTTTATACAAAAATCATAACCACCACAAAAAAGGGCGGGCCTCATGGACTCTTGCTTATATGAAAGAAATGAATTTATCAGGTAAGTTCTTACATAAATTATGTTTTCTTTCATGTAATTAGCAAGAGTCCATGAGCTAGTGACGTATGGGATAATGATTACCCAAGATGTGGATCTTTCCACGCAAGAGTCACTAGAGAGGGAGGGATAAAATAAAGACAGCCAATTCCTGCTGAAAATAATCCACACCCAAAATAAAGTTTAATGAAAAACATAAGCAGAAGATTCAAACTGAAACCGCTGCCTGAAGTACTTTTCTACCAAAAACTGCTTCAGAAGAAGAAAATACATCAAAATGGTAGAATTTAGTAAAAGTATGCAAAGAGGACCAAGTTGCTGCTTTGCAAATCTGATCAATCGAAGCTTCATTCCTAAACGCCCAGGAAGTAGAAACTGACCTAGTAGAATGAGCTGTAATCCTTTGAGGCAGAGTTTTACCCGACTCAACATAGGCAAGATGAATTAAAGATTTCAACCAAGATGCCAAATAAATGGCAGAAGCTTTCTGGCCTTTTCTAGAACCGGAAAAGATAACAAATAAACTAGAAGTCTTTCGAAAAGACTTAGTAGCTTCAACATAATATTTCAAAGCTCTAACAACATCCAAAGAATGCAGCGATTTCTCCTTAGAATTCTTAGGATTAGGACATAATGAAGGAACCACAATTTCTCTACTAATGTTGTTGGAATTCACAACTTTAGGTAAAAATTCAAAAGAAGTTCGCAACACTGCCTTATCCTGATGAAAAATCAGAAAAGGAGACTCACAAGAAAGAGCAGATAATTCAGAAACTCTTCTGGCAGAAGAGATTGCCAAAAGGAACAAAACTTTCCAAGAAAGTAATTTAATGTCCAATGAATGCATAGGTTCAAACGGAGGAGCTTGAAGAGCCCCCAGAACCAAATTCAAACTCCAAGGAGGAGAAATTGACTTAATGACAGGTTTTATATGAACCAAAGCTTGTACAAAACAATGAATATCAGGAAGATTAGCAATCTTTCTGTGAAAAAGAACAGAAAGAGCAGAGATTTGTCCTTTCAAAGAACTTGCGGATAAACCTTTATCTAAACCATCCTGAAGAAACTGTAAAACTCTCGGAATTCTAAAAGAATGCCAAGAAAAATGATGAGGAAGACACCAAGAAATATAAGTCTTCCAGACTCTATAATATATCTCTCTGGATACAGATTTACGAGCCTGTAACATAGTATTAATCACAGAGTCAAAGAAACCTCTTTGACCAAGAATCAAGCGTTCAATCTCCATACCTTTAAATTTAAGGATTTGAGATCCTGATGGAAAAAAGGACCTTGCGACAGAAGGTCTGGTCGTAGCGGAAGAGTCCACGGATGGCAAGAGGCCATCCGAACAAGATCCGCATACCAAAACCTGTGAGGCCACGCCGGAGCTACCAGCAGAACAAACGAGCATTCCTTCAGAATCTTGGAGATTCAATATTTTTAGATCCAGAACTGGTCTGAAGGAATTCTCCTTCTTTGGTACAATGAAGAGATTCGAATAAAACCCCATCCCCTGTTCCAAAACTGGAACTGGCATAATTACTCCAGCCAACTCTAGATCTGAAACACAATTCAGAAATGCTTGAGCTTTCACTGGATTTACTGGGACACGGGAAAGAAAAAATCTCTTTGCAGGAGGTCTCATCTTGAAACCAATTCTGTACCCTTCTGAAACAATGTTCTGAATCCAAAGATTGTGAACAGAATTGATCCAAATTTCTTTGAAAAAACGTAACCTGCCCCCTACCAGCTGAGCTGGAATGAGGGCCGCACCTTCATGTGGACTTAGAAGCAGGCTTTGCCTTTCTAGAAGGCTTGGATTTATTCCAGACTGGAGATGGTTTCCAAACTGATACCGCTCCTGAGGATGAAGGATCAGGCTTTTGTTCTTTGTTGAAACGAAAGGAACGACAACGATTGTTAGCCCTGTTTTTACCCTTAGATTTTTTATCCTGTGGTAAAAAAGTTCCTTTCCCACCAGTAACAGTTGAGATAATAGAATCCAACTGAGAACCAAATAATTTGTTACCCTGGAAAGAAATGGAAAGTAGAGTTGATTTAGAAGCCATATCAGCATTCCAAGTTTTAAGCCATAAAGCTCTTCTAGCTAAAATAGCTAGAGACATAAACCTGACATCAACTCTGATAATATCAAAAATGGCATCACAGATAAAATTATTAGCATGCTGAAGAAGAATAATAATATTATGAGAATCATGATCTGTTACTTGTTGCGCTAAAGTCTCCAACCAAAAAGTTGAGGCTGCAGCAACATCAGCCAATGATATAGCAGGTCTAAGAAGATTACCTGAACACAGATAAGCTTTTCTTAGAAAGGATTCAATTTTCCTATCTAAAGGATCCTTAAACGAAGTACCATCTGACGTAGGAATAGTAGTACGTTTAGCAAGGGTAGAAATAGCCCCATCAACTTTAGGGATTTTGTCCCAAAATTCTAATCTGTCAGACGGCACAGGATATAATTGCTTAAAACGTTTAGAAGGAGTAAATGAATTACCCAATTTATCCCATTCTCTGGAAATTACTTCAGAAATAGCATTAGGAACAGGAAAAACTTCTGGAATAACCACAGGAGATTTAAATACCTTATCTAAACGTTTAGAATTAGTATCAAGAGGACCAGAATCCTCTATTTCTAAAGCAATTAGTACTTCTTTAAGTAAAGAACGAATAAATTCCATTTTAAATAAATATGAAGATTTATCAGCATCAATCTCTGAGACAGAATCCTCTGAACCAGAAGAGTCATCAGAATCAGAATGATGATGTTCATTTAAAAATTCATCTGTAGAGAGAGAAGTTTTAAAAGATTTTTTATGTTTACTAGAAGGAGAAATAACAGACATAGCCTTCTTGATGGATTCAGAAACAAAATCTCTTATATTATCAGGAACATTCTGCACCTTAGATGTTGAAGGAACTGCAACAGGCAATGGTACATTACTAAAGGAAATATTATCTGCTTTAACAAGTTTGTCATGACAATTAATACAAACAACAGCCGGAGGAATAGCTACCAAAAGTTTACAGCAGATACACTTAGCTTTGGTAGTTCCAGCACTAGACAGCGATTTTCCTGAAGTATCTTCTGACTCAGATGCAACGTGAGACATCTTGCAATATGTAAGAGAAAAAACAACATATAAAGCAAAATTGATCAAATTCCTTAAATGACAGTTTCAGGAATGGGAAAAAATGCCAATAAACAAGCTTCTAGTAACCAGAAGCAAAGAAAAAATGAGACTGAAATAATGTGGAGACAAAAGCGACGCCCATATTTTTTAGCGCCAAATAAGACGCCCACATTATTTGGCGCCTAAATGCTTTTTGGCGCCAAAAATGACGCCACATCCGGAACGCCGACATTTTTGGCGCAAAAGGACGTAAAAAATGATGCAACTTCCGGCGACACGTATGACGCCGGAAACAGAAAAGATTTTTTGCGCCAAAAAAGTCAGCGCCAAGAATGACGCAATAAAATGAAGCATTTTCAGCCCCCGCGAGCCTAACAGCCCACAGGGAATAAAGAGTCAAATTTTAAGGTAAGAAAAAAAGATTGATTCAAATGCATTATCCCAAATATGAAACTGACTGTCTGAAAATAAGGAATGTTGAACATCCTGAGTCAAGGCAAATAAATGTTTGAATACATATATTTAGAACTTTATAAATAAAGTGCCCAACCATAGCTTAGAGTGTCACAGAAAATAAGATTTACTTACCCCAGGACACTCATCTACATGTTTGTAGAAAGCCAAACCAGTACTGAAACGAAAATCAGCAGAGGTAATGGTATATAAATAAGAGTATATCGTCAATCTGAAAAGGGAGGTAAGAGATGAATCTCTACGACCGATAACAGAGAACCTATGAAATAGACCCCGTAGAAGTAGATCACTGCATTCAAATAGGCAATACTCTCCTCACATCCCTCTGACATTCACTGCACGCTGAGAGGAAAACCGGGCTCCAACTTGCTGCGGAGCGCATATCAACGTAGAATCTAGCACAAACTTACTTCACCACCTCCATAGGAGGCAAAGTTTGTAAAAACTGAATTGTGGGTGTGGTGAGGGGTGTATTTATAGGCATTTTGAGGTTTGGGAAACTTTGCCCTTCCTGGTAGGAATGTATATCCCATACGTCACTAGCTCATGGACTCTTGCTAATTACATGAAAGAAATGTGGGCGTCATTCTTGTCTCCACCTTTTTTTCACATTATTTCAGTCTCATTTTTCATTGCTTCTGGTTGCTAGAGGCTTGTTCATTGGCATTTTTTCCCATTCCTGAAACTGTCATTTAATGAATTTGATAAATTTTGCTTTATATGTTGTTTTTTCTTTTACATATTGCAAGATGTCTCAAATTGACCCTGGATCAGAATCTACTTCTGGAAAGACGCTGCCTGATGCTGGTTCTACCAAAGTTAAGTGCATTTGTTGTAAACTTGTGGTAACTGTTCCTCCAGCTGTAGTTTGTGATGAATGTCATGATAAACTTCCTAATGCAGATAGTATTTCCATTAGTAATATTCCATTACCTGTTGTTGTTCCCTCAACATCTAATACTCAGGATGTTCCTGTTAATATAAAAGAATTTGTTTCTAAATCTATTAGGAAGGCTCTGTCTGTTATTCCTCCTTCCAGTAAACATAAAAGGTCTTTTAAAACTTCTCATATTTCAGATGAATTTTTAAATGACCGTCATCATTCTGACTTGTCCGTTTCTGATGAGGATTTTTCTGGTTCAGAAGATTCTGTCTCAGATATTGACACTGATAAATCTTCATATTTATTTAAAATGGAATTTATTCGTTCTTTACTTAAAGAAGTTTTAATCGCATTAGATATGGAGGAGTCTAGTCCTCTTGATACTAAATCTACTAAGCGTTTAAATTTGGTTTTTAAACCTCCTATAGTTATTCCAGAAATTTTTCCTGTCCCTGATGCTATTTCTGAAGTAATTTCTAGGGAATGGAATAATCTGGGTACTTCATTTACTCCTTCTCAAAGGTTTAAGAAATTGTATCCTGTGCCATCTGACAGATTAGAGTTTTGGGACAAAATCCCTAAAGTTGATGGGGCTATCTCTACTCTTGCTAAACGTACTACTATTCCTACGGCGGATAGTACTTCCTTTAAGGATCCTTTAGATAGGAAGATTGAATCCTTCCTAAGGAAAGCTTATTTATGTTCAGGTAATCTTCTTAGACCTGCTATTTCTTTGGCTGATGTTGCTGCCGCTTCCACTTTCTGGTTGGAGGCTTTAGCGCAACAAGTGTCAGACCATAATACTCATAGCATTGTTAAACTTCTTCAACATGCTAATAACTTTATTTGTGATGCCATCTTTGATATCATTAGAATTGATGTCAGGTATATGTCTTTAGCTATTTTAGCCAAAAGAGCTTTATGGCTTAAAACTTGGAATGCAGATATGTCTTCTAAGTCAACTTTGCTTTCTCTTTCTTTCCAAGGTAACAAATTATTTGGTTCTCAGTTGGATTCTATTATTTCAACTGTTACTGGGGGAAAGGACCTTTTTTGCCTCAGGACAAAAAATCTAAAGGTAAATACAGGGCTGCTAATCGTTTTCGTTCCTTTCGTCAGAATAAGGAACAGAAGCCTGACCCTTCCCCTAAAGGAACGGTTTCTGTTTGGAAACCTTCTCCAATCTGGAATAAATCCAAACCTTTTAGAAAGTCAAAACCAGCTCCCAAGTCCACATGAAGGTGCGGCCCTCATTCCAGCACAGCTGGTAGGGGGCAGGTTACGATTTTTCAAAGACATTTGGATCAATTCGATTCACAGTCTTTGGATTCAGAACATTGTTTCACAAGGGTACAGGGTACAGGTAATAGGTTTCAAGGTAAGGCCGCCTGCAAAGAGACGCGATCCCCTTTGCTCGTTTTCACATGCGACCTCTTCAGCTTTGTATGCTGAACCAGTAGTGCAGGGATTATACAAAGATATCACAATTAATATCCTTAAATCCCAATGTACAACACTCTCTGACATGGTGGATAGATCACCATCGTTTAGTCCAAGGGGCTTCTTTTGTTCGTCCAACCTGGACTGTGATCTCAACAGATGCGAGTCTGTCAGGTTGGGGAGCTGTATGGGGATCTCTGACAGCGCAGGGGGTTTGGGAATCTCAGGAGGCGAGATTACCAATCAACATTTTGGAACTCCGTGCGATTTTCAGAGCTCTTCAGTTCTGGCCTCTTCTGAAGAGAGAATCGTTTATTTGTTTTCAGACAGACAATGTCACAACCGTGGCATATGTCAATCATCAGGGTGGGACTCACAGTCCTCAGGCTATGAAAGAAGTATCTTGGATACTTGTATGGGCGGAATCCAGCTCCTGTCTAATCTCTGCGGTTCACATCCCAGGTGTAGACAATTGGGAAGCGGATTATCTCAGTCGCCAGACGTTACATCCGGGCGAATGGTCCCTTCACCCAGAGGTATTTCTTCAGATTGTTCAAATCTGGGGGCTTCCAGAAATAGATCTGATGGCCTCTCATCTAAACAAGAAACTTCCCAGGTATCTGTCCAGATCCAGGGATCCTCAGGCGGAGGCAGTGGATGCGTTGTCGCTTCCTTGGAATTATCATCCTGCCTATATCTTTCCGCCTCTAGTTCTTTTTCCAAAAGTGATTTCCAAAATTCTAATGGAACGTTCGTTTGTACTGCTGGTGGCTGCAGCATGGCCTCACAGGTTTTGGTATGCGGATCTCATTCGGATGGCCAGTTGCCAACCTTGGACTCTTCCGTTAAGACCAGACCTTCTATCTCAAGGCCCTTTTTTTCCATCAGGATCTCAAATCATTAAATTTGAAGGTATGGAAATTGAACGCTTGATTCTTAGTCATAGAGGTTTCTCTGACTCAGTAATTAATACTATATTACAGGCTCGTAAATCTGTGTCTAGGAAGATTTATTATCGAGTCTGGAAGACTTACATTTCTTGGTGTTCTTCTCATAAATTCTCCTGGCATTCTTTTAGAATTCCTAGAATTTTACAGTTTCTTCAGGATGGTTTGGATAAAGGTTTGTCTGCAAGTTCCTTGAAAGGACAAATCTCTGCTCTTTCTGTTCTTTTTCACAGAAAGATTGCTAATCTTCCTGATATTCATTGTTTTGTACAGGCTTTGGTTCGTATCAAACCTGTCATTAAGTCAATCTCTCCTCCTTGGAGTCTTAATTTGGTTCTGAGGGCTTTACAAGCTCCTCCGTTTGAACCTATGCATTCTCTGGATATTAAATTACTTTCTTGGAAAGTTCTGTTCCTTTTGGCCATCTCTTCTGCTAGAAGAGTTTCTGAGTTATCTGCTCTTTCTTGTGAATCTCCTTTTCTGATTTTTCATCAGGATAAGGCAGTGTTGCGGACTTCATTTAAATTTTTACCTAAGGTTGTGAATTCTAACAACATTAGTAGAGAAATTGTTGTTCCTTCATTGTGTCCTAATCCTAAGAATTCAAAGGAGAGATCTTTACATTCTTTGGATGTAGTAAGAGCTTTGAAATATTATGTTGAAGCTACTAAAGATTTTAGAAAGACTTCTAGTCTATTTGTTATCTTTTCTGGGTCCAGAAAAGGTCAGAAGGCCTCCGCCATTTCTTTGGCGTCTTGGTTAAAGTCTTTGATTCATCATGCTTATGTAGAGTCGGGTAAATCCCCGCCTCAAAGAATTACGGCTCATTCTACTAGGTCAGTTTCTACTTCCTGGGCGTTTAGGAATGAAGCTTCTGTTGATCAGATTTGCAAAGGAGCAACTTGGTCTTCTTTGCATACTTTTACTAAATTCTACCATTTTGATGTGTTTTCTTCTTCTGAAGCAGTTTTTGGTAGAAAAGTACTTCAGGCAGCTGTTTCAGTTTGATTCTTCTGCTTATATTTTCAGTTTTTTTCATTATTGAGATTAAAACTTTTGTTTTGGGTTGTGGATTATTATTTTTCAGCGGAATTGGCTGTCTTTATTTTATCCCTCCCTCTCTAGTGACTCTTGCGTGGAAGTTCCACATCTTGGGTATTTATTATCCCATACGTCACTAGCTCATGGACTCTTGCTAATTACATGAAAGAAAACATAATTTATGTAAGAACTTACCTGATAAATTCATTTCTTTCATATTAGCAAGAGTCCATGAGGCCCACCCTTTTTTGTGGTGGTTATGATTTTTTTGTATAAAGCACAATTATTCGAATTCCTTATTTTGATGCTTTCGCTCCTTTCTTATCACCCCACTTCTTGGCTATTCGTTAAACTGAATTGTGGGTGTGGTGAGGGGTGTATTTATAGGCATTTTGAGGTTTGGGAAACTTTGCCCCTCCTGGTAGGAATGTATATCCCATACGTCACTAGCTCATGGACTCTTGCTAATATGAAAGAAATGAATTTATCAGGTAAGTTCTTACATAAATTATGTTTTCTTGGTGTTCTTCTCATAAATTCTCTTGGCATTCTTTTAGAATTCCTAGAATTTTACAGTTTCTTCAGGATGGTTTGGATAAGGGTTTGTCTGCAAGCTCTTTGAAAGGTCAAATCTCTGCTCTTTCTGTTCTTTTTCACAGAAAGATTGCTAATCATCCTGATATTCATTGTTTTGTACAGGCTTTGGTTCGTATCAAGCCTGTCATTAAGTCAGTCTCTCCTCCTTGGAGTCTTAATTTGGTTCTGAGGGCTTTACAGGCTCCTCCGTTTGAACCTATGCATTCTCTGGATATTAAATTACTTTCTTGGAAAGTATTGTTCCTTTTGGCCATATCTTCTGCTAGGAGAGTTTCTGAGTTATCTGCTCTTTCTTGTGAATCTCCTTTTCTGATTTTTCATCAGGATAAGGCGGTGTTGCGGACTTCATTTAAATTTTTACCTAAGGTTGTGAATTCTAACAACATTAGTAGAGAAATTGTTGTCCCTTCATTGTGTCCTAATCCTAAGAATTCTATGGAGAGATCTTTACATTCTTTGGATGTAGTAAGAGCCTTAAAATATTATGTTGAAGCTACTAAAGGTTTTAGAAAGACTTCTAGTCTATTTGTTATCTTTTCTGGTTCCAGGAAAGGTCAGAAGGCTTCTGCCATTTCCTTGGCATCTTGGTTAAAGTCTTTGATTCATCATGCTTATGTAGAGTCGGGTAAGTCCCCGCCTCAAAGGGTTACGGCTCATTCTACTAGGTCAGTTTCTACTTCCTGGGCTTTTAGGAATGAAGCTTCTGTTGATCAAATTTGCAAAGCAGCAACTTGGTCTTCTTTGCATACTTTTACTAAATTCTACCATTTTGATGTTTTTTCTTCTTCTGAAGCAGTTTTTGGTAGAAAAGTAATTCAGGCAGCTGTTTCAGTTTGATTCTTCTGCTTATAATTTCAGTTTTTTTCATTATAAGATTAAAACTTTTTTGATTTGGGTTGTGGATTATTTTTTCAGCGGAATTGGCTGTCTTTTTTTTTTATCCCTCCCTCTCTAGTGACTCTTGCGTGGAAATTCCACATCTTGGGTATCTGCTATCCCATACGTCAAGAGTCCATGAGGCCCACCCTTTTTGTGGTGGTTATGATTTTTTTGTATAAAGCACAATTATTCCAATTCCTTATTTTTGATGCTTTCGCTCCTTTCTTATCACCCCACTTCTTGGCTATTCGTTAAACTGAATTGTGGGTGTGGTGAGGGGTGTATTTATAGGCATTTTGAGGTTTGGGAAAATTTGCCCCTCCTGGTAGGAATGTATATCCCATACGTCACTAGCTCATGGACTCTTGCTAATATGAAAGAAATGAATCGGGTAAGTTCTTACATAAATTATGTTTTTCTGCTTTTAGTAAGGTCGTTTCACTTTTCACACTACTACATGGGTCTGAAAGATATTTTTGGGCCATTAAATCTCAGTTTATTAACTGCCCAGTACTTCATGGGTTTGTCTGAATGAGGTACAGTGATCTCTCCCAGGTAGGCTTCCAGCTGTAAAGTAGCAGCTTTTGGAGCACTGCTCTGACATACAATAATAAAAATAACAGCAATTTGTATTGGCAGAACAGAAGTGAACAATTTTTAGTTAAGTCTCCACTCCAGCTTAAAATGAAAGGGAGCATGCAGTTTGAAAAATGCCACAAGATGGCGTATGAGTAGGAATTGGAGGTATCGGCATCGGTACAAGTACTCAGGCAAATACTTGGTATCTGCACTGATACCGATACTAGTATCGGTATCTGTGCAACCCTATTTATTTGTGGGCATTTTCTATTTTAACGCACATCAGTGTTTTTCTTTATGCACGTTTGGGATTGTGCTCATTCGCACTTTGAGATTCAAGCGTAGGGGGGCACGCTTAGTCTTTGTTTCTTTCCTAAGATATGGTGAGTTCACGCCTCATCAATTACTGTTAGGAATATCACTACTGGCCTTCAGGAGGAGGCAAATAGCACCACAGCCAAGCTGTTAAGTATCACTCCCCTTCCCACGAACCCCAGTCATTCTCTTTGACTTCGGTGCAAAAAGGAGGTGAAGTTTTGGTGTCTATAGAACATTGGATTTATCTCACTTCAATCAAGATTTTATTATTTTATTTTAGAAAGCCAGAGTAGATTTGCTATTGATTTTTCCTTTTCAAGATTGGCTCTAGCTGTACTCCACATTAGTCTCTTCAGTAGAGCAGTGGTGGCTTTAAAGCAGTTAGGAACTTGTAAAGTGGGCTTCACTGCATTTTCCTAACATGTTGCTGCCCTGATATAGAAAGCCAGAGTAGGTTTACTCTGTTCTTTCTTTTTCCACAGGTCCCTGTGAGGAGTGGCGTCCTCCCATACCATGAGAGCTGACTTCCTGCCTGACAGCTGGAGATGCAGGTATGTGCCTTTTGTCCTTTGGGGGTCTGAAGGAGGCTGGCACTTGAAGGGTTAACCTTGATCCGGATGCATCACTTTGGGGACTAGTATCCTGAGTTCAGTATTGTGTCAAGGCAGTTGCAGGCACTAGGTTGCATGTGAACTAGAGACATCGGGTCACACTTCTTTTATTGATAGGAAGAGTTAACCCCATTTTGTTGGCCAGTATTAAAACTTAATTTTTCCCAGTCTGTGTATGACAGAGGGACAGTTAGAAACAAGGAGTTTATTTGCAGGGGGACTGGCTACTATACTTTTCATGAATATCGCAACTCTGCAATCTTTTAGCCACTGCACAATTAGTAACAGAAAGTGGCTTCATAACCTTGTCCTTCTCTTCCAGTCTGAAGTGCGCGGTTCATAGAACCAGTCGCAGCTTTTCAGACCGGCCACGTGAGCGCATCAGTACGTTCTGTGTGAGGTTCTAGATTGGTTGAGAGCAGTTTACTATTGACCCTTAGTTTTTTGCGACTGTGCTTGCACACGTTGGCACAAGTCTCTGCTCGAGATTTGTATCTGGTTTTTTTTATGTGCATTTTAAAAAAAAAAAAACTTTTGAGGAGTTGTAGATTTATTTTCTGAAGTGAAAAAGATGTTTTCCTCATCTTCTGTATTTGTTCTCATGAGTAAAAGATTGTGGACTCTCACCCCCTGTATGATAGAAAACATAATTTATACTTACCTGATAAATTATTTTCTTTTATAGTGATGAGAGTCCACAAGCCCTCACCCTTTCTTTCATGTAATTAGCAAGAGTCCATGAGCTAGTGACGTATGGGATATACATTCCTACCAGGAGGGGCAAAGTTTCCCAAACCTCAAAATGCCCATAAATACACCCCTCACCACACCCACAAATCAGTTTTACAAACTTTGCCTCCTATGGAGGTGGTGAAGTAAGTTTGTGCTAGATTCTACGTTGATATGCGCTCCGCAGCAGGTTGGAGCCCGGTTTTCCTCTCAGCGTGCAGTGAATGTCAGAGGGATGTGAGGAGAGTATTGCCTATTTGAATTCAATGATCTCCTTCTACGGGGTCTATTTCATAGGTTCTCTGTTATCGGTCGTAGAGATTCATCTCTTACCTCCCTTTTCAGATCGACGATATACTCTTATATATACCATTACCTCTACTGATTCTCGTTTCAGTACTGGTTTGGCTTTCTACTACATGTAGATGAGTGTCCTGGGGTAAGTAAGTCTTATTTTCTGTGACACTCTAAGCTATGGTTGGGCACTTTTATATAAAGTTCTAAATATATGTGTTCAAACATTTATTTGCCTTGACTCAGGATGTTCAACGTTCCTTATTGCAGACAGTCAGTTTCATATTTGGGATAATGCATATGAATAAATCAATTTTTTTCTTACCTTAAAAATTTGACTTTTTTCCCTGTGGGCTGTTAGACTCGCGGGGGATGAAAATGCTTCATTTTATTGCGTCATTCTTGGCGCGGACTTTTTTGGCGAAAAAAATTATTTTCTGTTTCCGGCGTCATACGTGTCGCCGGAAGTTGCGTCATTTTTTGACGTTTTTTGCGCCAAAAGTGTCGGCGTTCCGGATGTGGCATCATTTTTGGCGCCAAAAGCATTTAGGCGCCAAATAATGTGGGCGTCTTTTTTGGCGCTAAAAAATATGGGCGTCATTTTTGTCTCCACATTATTTAAGTCTCATTATTTATTGCTTCTGGTTGCTAGAAGCTTGTTCACTGGCATTTTTTCCCATTCCTGAAACTGTCATTTAAGGAATTTGATCAATTTTGCTTTATATGTTGTTTTTTCTATTACATATTGCAAGATGTCCCAGATTGACCCTGAGTCAGAAGATACTTCTGGAAAGTCGCTGCCTGGTGCTGGATCTACCAAAGTTAAGTGTATCTGCTGTAAACTTGTGGTATCTGTTCCTCCAGCTGTTGTTTGTAATGAATGTCATGACAAACTTGTTAATGCAGATAATATTTCCTTTAGTAATGTTACATTACCTGTTGCTGTTCCATCAACATCTAATACTCAGAGTGTTCCTGTTAACATAAGAGATTTTGTTTCTAAATCCATTAAGAAGGCTATGTCTGTTATTCCTCCTTCTAGTAAACGTAAAAGGTCTTTTAAAACTTCTCATTTTTCAGATGAATTTTTAAATGAACATCATTATTCTGATTCTGATAAAGATTCCTCTGGTTCAGAGGATTCTGTTTCAGAGATTGATGCTGATAAATCTTCATATTTATTCAAAATGGAATTTATTCGTTCTTTACTTAAAGAAGTCTTAATTGCATTAGAAATAGAGGATTCTGGTCCTCTTGATACTAAATCTAAACGATTAAATAAGGTTTTTAAATCTCCTGTAGTTATTCCAGAAGTTTTTCCTGTCCCTGATGCTATTTCTGAAGTAATCTCCAGGGAATGGAATAATTTGGGTAATTCATTTACTCCTTCTAAACGTTTTAAGCAATTATATCCTGTGCCATCTGACAGATTAGAGTTTTGGGACAAAATCCCTAAGGTTGATGGGGCTATCTCCACTCTTGCTAAACATACTACTATTCCTACGGCAGATAGTACTTCCTTTAAGGATCCTTTAGATAGCAAAATTGAATCCTTTCTAAGAAAAGCTTACTTATGTTCAGGTAATCTTCTTAGACCTGCTATATCTTTAGCGGATGTTGCTGCATCTTCAACTTTTTGGTTAGAAGCTTTAGCGCAACAAGTAACCGATCATAATTCTCATAGCATTGTTAACCCTTTAAGGACACAGCTTTCAGTTTGCTCAATGGTTTTATGACGGAAAATATCCGTCATATGTCCTTAAGAGGTTAATCTTCTTCAACATGCTAATAATTTTATTTGTGATGCCATCTTTGATATCATTAGAGTTGATGTCAGGTATATGTCTCTAGCTATTTTAGCTAGAAGAGCTTTATGGCTTAAAACTTGGAATGCTGATATGTCTTCTAAATCAACTTTGCTTTCCCTTTCTTTCCAGGGTAATAAATTATTTGGTTCTCAGTTGGATTCTATTATCTCAACTGTTACTGGAGGGAAAGGAACTTTTTTACCACAGGATAAAAAATCTAGAGGTAAATTTAGGTCTAATAATCGTTTTCGTTCCTTTCGTCACAACAAGGAACAAAAGCCTGATCCTTCACCCACAGGAGCGGTATCAGTTTGGAAACCATCTCCAGTCTGGAATAAATCCAAGCCTTTTAGAAAACCAAAGCCAGCTCCCAAGTCCACATGAAGGTGCGGCCCTCATTCCAGTCCAGCTGGTAGGGGGCAGATTACGATTTTTCAAAGAGATTTGGATCAATTCAATTCACAATCTTTGGATTCAGAACATTGTTTCAGAAGGGTACAGAATTGGCTTCAAGATAAGGCCTCCTGAAAGGAAATTTTTTCTTTCCCGTGTCCCAGTAAATCCAGCGAAGGCTCAAGCATTTCTGAAATGTGCTTCAGATCTAGAGTTGGCTGGAGTAATTATGCCAGTTCCAGTTCTGGAACAGGGGCTGGGGTTTTATTCAAATCTCTTCATTGTACCAAAGAAGGAGAATTCCTTCAGACCAGTTCTGGATCTAAAAATATTGAATCGTTATGTAAGGATACCAACATTCAAAATGGTAACTATAAGGACTATCCTGCCTTTTGTTCAGCAAGGGCATTATATGTCCACAATAGATTTACAGGATGCATATCTGCATATTCCGATTCATCCAGATCACTATCAGTTTCTGAGATTCTCTTTCCTAGACAAGCATTACCAGTTTGTGGCTCTGCCGTTTGGCCTAGCAACAGCTCCAAGAATTTTTACAAAGGTTCTCGGTGCCCTTCTGTCTGTAATCAGAGAACAGGGTATTGTGGTATTTCCTTATTTGGACGATATCTTGGTACTTGCTCAGTCTTCACATTTAGCAGAATCTCATACGAATCGACTTGTGTTGTTTCTTCGAGATCATGGTTGGAAGATCAATTTACTAAAAAGTTCATTGATTCCTCAGACAAGGGTAACCTTTTTAGGTTTCCAGATAGATTCAGTGTCCATGACTCTGTCTCTGACAGACAAGAGACGTCTAAAATTGATCTCAGCTTGTCGAAACCTTCAGTCTCAATCATTCCCTTCGGTAGCCTTATGCATGGAAATTCTAGGTCTTATGACTGCTGCATCGGACGCGATCCCCTTTGCTCGTTTTCACATGCGACCTCTTCAGCTCTGTATGCTGAACCAGTGGTGCAGGGATTACACAAAGATATCTCAATTAATATCTTTAAAACTGATTGTACGACACTCTCTGACGTGGTGGACAGATCACCATTGTTTAATTCAGGGGGCTTCTTTTGTTCTTCTGACCTGGACTGTAATTTCAACAGATGCAAGTCTGACAGGTTGGGGAGCTGTTTGGGGGTCTCTGACAGCACAAGGGGTTTGGGAATCTCAGGAGGTGAGATTACCAATCAATATTTTGGAACTCCGTGCAATTTTCAGAGCTCTTCAGTCATGGCCTCTCCTAAAGAGAGAATCGTTCATTTGTTTTCAGACAGACAATGTCACAACTGTGGCATATATCAATCATCAAGGAGGGACTCACAGTCCTCTGGCTATGAAAGAAGTATCTCGAATACTGGTATGGGCGGAATCCAGCTCCTGTCTAATTTCTGCGGTTCATATCCCAGGTATAGACAATTGGGAAGCGGATTATCTCAGTCGCCAAACGTTACATCCGGGCGAATGGTCTCTTCACCCAGAGGTATTTCTTCAGATTGTTCAAATGTGGGGACTTCCAGAAATAGATCTGATGGCTTCTCATCTAAACAAGAAACTTCCCAGGTATCTGTCCAGATCCAGGGATCCTCAGGCAGTGGATGCATTGTCACTTCCTTGGAAGTATCATCCTGCCTATATCTTTCCGCCTCTAGTTCTTCTTCCAAGAGTAATCTCCAAGATTCTGAAGGAATGCTCGTTTGTTCTGCTGGTGGCTCCAGCATGGCCTCACAAGTTTTGGTATGCGGATCTTGTCCGGATGGCTTCTTGCCAACCATGGACTCTTCCGTTAAGACCAGACCTTTTGTCGCAAGGTCCTTTTTACCATCAGGATCTCAAATCCTTAAATTTAAAGGTATGGAGATTGAACGCTTGATTCTTAGTCAAAGAGGTTTCTCTGACTCTGTGATAAATACTATGTTACAGGCTCGTAAATCTGTATCTAGGAAGATATATTATCGAGTCTGGAAGACTTATATTTCTTGGTGTCTTTCTCATCATTTTTCCTGGCATTCTTTTAGAATTCCAAGAATTTTACAGTTTCTTCAGGATGGTTTGGATAAAGGTTTGTCTGCAAGTTCCTTGAAAGGACAAATCTCTGCTCTTTCTGTTCTTTTTCACAGAAAGATTGCTAATCTTTCTGATATTCATTGTTTTGTACAAGCTTTGGTTCGTATAAAACCTGTTAAGTCAATTTCTCCTCCTTGGAGTTTGAATTTGGTTCTGGGGGCTCTTCAAGCTCCTCCGTTTGAACCTATGCATTCATTGGACATTAAATTACTTTCTTGGAAAGTTTTGTTTCTTTTGGCCATCTCTTCTGCTAGAAGAGTTTCTGAATTATCTGCTCTTTCTTGTGAGTCTCCTTTTCTGATTTTTCATCAGGATAAGGCGGTGTTGCAAACTTCTTTTAAATTTTTACCTAAGGTTGTGAATTCTAACAACATTAGCAGAGAAATTGTGGTTCCTTCATTATGTCCTAATCCTAAGAATTCTAAGGAGAGATCAACATCTTTGGATGTAGTTAGAGCTTTGAAATATTATGTTGAGGCTACTAAGAATTTCCGAAAGTCTTCTAGTCTATTTGTTATCTTTTCCGGTTCTAGGAAAGGTCAGAAGGCCTCTGCCATTTCTTTGGCATCTTGGTTGAAATCTTTAATTTATCATGCTTATGTCGAGTCGGGTAAAACTCTGCCTCAAAGGATTACAGCTCATTCTACTAGGTCAGTTTCTACTTCCTGGGCATTTAGGAATGAAGCTTCAGTTGATCAGATTTGCAAAGCAGCAACTTGGTCTTCTTTGCATACTTTTACTAAATTCTACCATTTTGATGTGTTTTCTTCTTCTGAAGCAGTTTTTGGTAGAAAAGTACTTCAGGCAGCTGTTTCAGTTTGATTCTTCTGCTTATAATTTCAGTTTTTTTTCATTATAAGATTTAAACTTTATTTTGGGTGTGGATTATTTTCAGCGGAATTGGCTGTCTTTATTTTATCCCTCCCTCTCTAGTGACTCTTGCGTGGAAGATCCACATCTTGGGTATTCATTATCCCATACGTCACTAGCTCATGGACTCTTGCTAATTACATGAAAGAAAACATAATTTCTTTCATGTAATTAGCAAGAGTCCATGAGCTAGTGACGTATGGGATATACATTCCTACCAGGAGGGGCAAAGTTTCCCAAACCTCAAAATGCCTATAAATACACCCCTCACCACACCCACAATTCAGTTTTACAAACTTTGCCTCCGATGGAGGTGGTGAAGTAAGTTTGTGCTAGATTCTACGTTGATATGCGCTCCGCAGCAAGTTGGAGCCCGGTTTTCCTCTCAGCGTGCAGTGAATGTCAGAGGGATGTGAGGAGAGTATTGCCTATTTGAATGCAGTGATCTCCTTCTACGGGGTCTATTTCATAGGTTCTCTGTTATCGGTCGTAGAGATTCATCTCTTACCTCCCTTTTCAGATCGACGATATACTCTTATATATACCATTACCTCTGCTGATTCTCGTTTCAGTACTGGTTTGGCTTTCTACAAACATGTAGATGAGTGTCCTGGGGTAAGTAAATCTTATTTTCTGTGACACTCTAAGCTATGGTTGGGCACTTTGTTTATAAAGTTCTAAATATATGTATTCAAACATTTATTTGCCTTGACTCAGAATGTTCAACTTTCCTTATTTTTCAGACAGTCAGTTTCATATTTGGGATTATGCATTTAAATTATTCATTTTTTCTTACCTTCAAAAATTTGACTCTTTTTTCCCTGTGGGCTGTTAGGCTCGCGGGGGCTGAAAATGCTTCATTTTATTGCGTCATTCTTGGCGCGGACTTTTTTGGCGCAAAAATTCTTTTTCGTTTCCGGCGTCATACGTGTCGCCGGAAGTTGCGTCATTTTTTTGACGTTCTTTTGCGCCAAAAATGTCGGCGTTCCGGATGTGGCGTCATTTTTGGCGCCAAAAGCATTTAGGCGCCAAATAATGTGGGCGTCTTATTTGGCGCTAAAAAATATGGGCGTCGCTTTTGTCTCCATATTATTTAAGTTTCATTTTTCATTTCTTCTGGTTGCTAGAAGCTTGTTCTTTGGCATTTTTTCCCATTCCTGAAACTGTCATTTAAGGAATTTGATCAATTTTGCTTTATATGTTGTTTTTTCTCTTACATATTGCAAGATGTCTCACGTTGCATCTGAGTCAGAAGATACTACAGGAAAATCGCTGTCTAGTGCTGGATCTACCAAAGCTAAGTGTATCTGCTGTAAACTTTTGGTAGCTATTCCTCCGGCTGTTGTTTGTATTAATTGTCATGACAAACTTGTTAATGCAGATAATATTTCCTTTAGTAAAGTACCATTGTCTGTTGCAGTTCCTTCAACATCTAAGGTGCAGAATGTTCCTGATAACATAAGAGATTTTGTTTCTGAATCCATCAAGAAGGCTATGTCTGTTATTTCTCCTTCTAGTAAACGTAAAAAATCTTTTAAAACTTCTCTCCCTACAGATGAATTTTTAAATGAACATCATCATTCTGATTCTGATGACTCTTCTGGTTCAGAGGATTCTGTTTCAGAGATTGATGCTGATAAATCTTCATATTTATTTAAAATGGAATTTATTCGTTCTTTACTTAAAGAAGTATTAATTGCTTTAGAAATAGAGGATTCTGGTCCTCTTGATACTAATTCTAAACGTTTAGATAAGGTATTTAAATCTCCTGTGGTTATTCCAGAAGTTTTTCCTGTTCCTAATGCTATTTCTGCAGTAATTTCCAAAGAATGGGATAAATTGGGTAATTCATTTACTCCTTCTAAACGTTTTAAGCAATTATATCCTGTACCGTCTGACAGGTTAGAATTTTGGGACAAAATCCCTAAAGTTGATGGGGCTATTTCTACCCTTGCTAAACGTACTACCATTCCTACGTCAGATGGTACTTCGTTTAAAGATCCTTTAGATAGGAAAATTGAATCCTTTCTAAGAAAAGCTTATCTGTGTGCAGGTAATCTTCTTAGACCTGCTATATCATTGGCTGATGTTGCTGCAGCTTCAACTTTTTGGTTGGAAACTTTAGCGCAACAAGTAACAAATCATGATTCTCATGATATTATTATTCTTCTTCAGCATGCTAATAATTTTATCTGTGATGCCATTTTTGATATTATCAGAGTTGATGTCAGGTTTATGTCTCTAGCTATTTTAGCTAGAAGAGCTTTATGGCTTAAGACTTGGAATGCTGATATGGCTTCTAAATCAACTCTACTTTCCATTTCTTTCCAGGGTAACAAATTATTTGGTTCTCAGTTGGATTCTATTATCTCAACTGTTACTGGTGGGAAAGGAACTTTTTTACCACAGGATAAAAAATCTAAGGGTAAAAACAGGGCTAATAATCGTTTTCGTTCCTTTCGTTTCAACAAAGAACAAAAGCCTGATCCTTCATCCTCAGGAGCAGTTTCAGTTTGGAAACCATCTCCAGTCTGGAATAAATCCATGCCTGCTAGAAAGGCAAAGCCTGCTTCTAAGTCCACATGAAGGTGCGGCCCTCATTCCAGCTCAGCTGGTAGGGGGCAGGTTACGTTTTTTCAAAGAAATTTGGATCAATTCTGTTCACAATCTTTGGATTCAGAACATTGTTTCAGAAGGGTACAGAATTGGTTTCAAGATGAGACCTCCTGCAAAGAGATTTTTTCTTTCCCGTGTCCCAGTAAATCCAGTGAAAGCTCAAGCATTTCTGAATTGTGTTTCAGATCTAGAGTTGGCTGGAGTAATTATGCCAGTTCCAGTTCCGGAACAGGGGATGGGGTTTTATTCAAATCTCTTCATTGTACCAAAGAAGGAGAATTCCTTCAGACCAGTTCTGGATCTAAAAATATTGAATCGTTATGTAAGGATACCAACGTTCAAGATGGTAACTGTAAGGACTATCTTGCCTTTTGTTCAGCAAAGGAATTATATGTCCACAATAGATTTACAGGATGCATATCTGCATATTCCGATTCATCCAGATCATTATCAGTTCCTGAGATTCTCTTTTCTGGACAAGCATTACCAGTTTGTGGCTCTACCGTTTGGCCTAGCTACAGCTCCAAGAATTTTTTCAAAGGTTCTCGGTGCCCTTCTGTCTGTAATCAGAGAACAGGGTATTGTGGTATTTCCTTATTTGGACGATATCTTGGTACTTGCTCAGTTTTTACATTTAGCAGAATCTCATACGAATCGACTTGTGTTGTTTCTTCAAGATCATGGTTGGAGGATCAATTTACCAAAAAGTTCTTTGATTCCTCAGACAAGGGTAACCTTTCTGGGTTTCCAGATAGATTCAGTGTCCATGACTCTGTCTTTAACAGACAAGAGACGTCTAAAATTGATTGCAGCTTGTCGAAACCTTCAGTCACAATCATTCCCTTCGGTAGCCTTATGCATGGAAATTCTAGGTCTTATGACTGCTGCATCGGACGCGATCCCCTTTGCTCGTTTTCACATGCGACCTCTTCAGCTCTGTATGCTGAATCAATGGTGCAAGGATTACACAAAGATATCTGAATTAATATCTTTAAAACCGATTGTTCGACACTCTCTAACGTGGTGGACAGATCACCATCGTTTAATTCAGGGGGCTTCTTTTGTGCTTCTGACCTGGACTGTAATTTCAACAGATACAAGTCTCACAGGTTGGGGAGCTGTGTGGGGATCTCTGACGGCACAAGGAGTTTGGGAATCTCAGGAGGTGAGATTACCGATCAATATTTTGGAACTCCGTGCAATTTTCAGAGCTCTTCAGTTTTGGCCTCTTCTGAAGAGAGAATCGTTCATTTGTTTTCAGACAGACAATGTCACATCTGTGGCATACATCAATCATCAAGGAGGGACTCACAGTCCTCTGGCTATGAAAGAAGTATCTCGAATTTTGGTTTGGGCGGAATCCAGCTCCTGTCTAATCTCTGCGGTTCATATCCCAGGTATAGACAATTGGGAAGCGGATTATCTCAGTCGCCAAACGTTGCATCCGGGCGAATGGTCTCTTCACCCAGAGGTATTTCTTCAGATTGTTCAAATGTGGGAACTTCCAGAAATAGATCTGATGGCGTCTCATCTAAACAAGAATCTTCCCAGGTATCTGTCCAGATCCCGGGATCCTCAGGCGGAGGCAGTGGATGCATTATCACTTCCTTGGAAGTATCATCCTGCCTATATCTTTCCGCCTCTAGTTCTTCTTCCAAGAGTAATCTCCAAGATTCTGAAGGAATGCTCGTTTGTTCTGCTGGTAGCTCCGGCATGGCCTCACAGGTTTTGGTATGCGGATCTTGTCCGGATGGCCTCTTGCCAACCGTGGACTCTTCCGTTAAGACCAGACCTTCTGTCTCAAGGTCCTTTTTTCCATCAGGATCTGAAATCCTTAAATTTAAAGGTATGGAGATTGAACGCTTGATTCTTGGTCAAAGAGGTTTCTCTGACTCTGTGATTAATACTATGTTACAGGCTCGTAAATCTGTATCTAGAGAGATATATTATAGAGTCTGGAAGACTTATATTTCTTGGTGTCTTTCTCATCATTTTTCTTGGCATTCTTTTAGAATACCGAGAATATTACAGTTTCTTCAGGATGGTTTAGATAAGGGTTTGTCCGCAAGTTCCTTCAAAGGACAAATCTCTGCTCTTTCTGTTCTTTTTCACAGAAAGATTGCTATTCTTCCTGATATTCATTGTTTTGTACAAGCTTTGGTTCGTATAAAGCCTGTCATTAAGTCAATTTCTCCTCCTTGGAGTTTGAATTTGGTTCTGGGGGCTCTTCAAGCTCCTCCATTTGAACCTATGCATTCATTGGACATTAAATTACTTTCTTGGAAAGTTTTGTTCCTTTTGGCCATCTCTTCTGCCAGAAGAGTTTCTGAATTATCTGCTCTTTCTTGTGAGTCTCCTTTTCTGATTTTTCATCAGGATAAGGCGGTGTTGCGAACTTCTTTTGAATTTTTACCTAAAGTTGTGAATTCCAACAACATTAGTAGAGAAATTGTGGTTCCTTCATTATGTCCTAATCCTAAGAATTCTAAGGAGAAATCGTTGCATTCTTTGGATGTTGTTAGAGCTTTGAAATATTATGTTGAAGCTACTAAATCTTTCCGAAAGACTTCTAGTCTATTTGTTATCTTTTCTGGTTCTAGAAAAGGCCAGAAAGCTTCTGCCATTTCTTTGGCATCTTGGTTGAAATCTTTAATTCATCTTGCCTATGTTGAGTCGGGTAAAACTCCGCCTCAGAGGATTACAGCTCATTCTACTAGGTCAGTTTCTACTTCCTGGGCGTTTAGGAATGAAGCTTCGGTTGATCAGATTTGCAAAGCAGCAACTTGGTCCTCTTTGCATACTTTTACTAAATTCTACCATTTTGATGTATTTTCTTCTTCTGAAGCAGTTTTTGGTAGAAAAGTACTTCAGGCAGCGGTTTCAGTTTGAATCTTCTGCTTATGTTTTTCATTAAACTTTATTTTGGGTGTGGATTATTTTCAGCAGGAATTGGCTGTCTTTATTTTATCCCTCCCTCTCTAGTGACTCTTGTGTGGAAAGATCCACATCTTGGGTAATCATTATCCCATACGTCACTAGCTCATGGACTCTTGCTAATTACATGAAAGAAAACATAATTTATGTAAGAACTTACCTGATAAATTAATTTCTTTCATATTAGCAAGAGTCCATGAGCTAGTAACGTATGGGATATACATTCCTACCAGGAGGGGCAAAGTTTCCCAAACCTCAAAATGCCTATAAATACACCCCTCACCACACCCACAATTCAGTTTAACGAATAGCCAAGAAGTGGGGTGATAAAAAAGTGCGAAAGCATATAAAATAAGGAATTGGAATAATTGTGCTTTATACAAAATCATAACCACCACAAAAAAAGGGCGGGCCTCATGGACTCTTGCTAATATGAAAGAAATGAATTTATCAGGTAAGTTCTTACATAAATTATGTTTTATGTAAGAACTTACCTGATAAATTCATTTCTTTCATATTAGCAAGAGTCCATGAGGCCCACCCTTTTTTGTGGTGGTTATGATTTTTTGTATAAAGCACAATTATTCCAATTCCTTATTTTTTATGCTTTCGCACTTTTGTCTTATCACCCCACTTCTTGGCTATGCGTTAAACTAATTTGTGGGTGTGGTGAGGGGTGTATTTATGGGCATTTTGAGGTTTGGGAAACTTTGCCCCTCCTGGTAGGAATGTATATCCCATACGTCACTAGCTCATGGACTCTTGCTAATATGAAAGAAATGAATTTATCAGGTAAGTTCTTACATAAATTATGTTTTTCTTAGGGTTGTTTTGTTTCTTGAGCACATCTTTTTCTCTGCTCCATTTATAGCACTTAATCCTTTTTTATCTCAGTTAGGGCCAGATTACAAGTGAAGCGCTAAATATCGCTTGCGTGCAAGCGATATTAGCATTCCACTTTGTAATACCAGCTCAGGATAATCTGCGCTGCTATTACAAATTAATCGCAATGCGACCGCGAGCTTGCGTTCGCATTGCTTGGAAGCATTGTGCTCACGAGAGCGTGCTTCCATAGGCTCCTATGGGAGCCTAGTTCTGATGCCGTCAGAGAAGGAGGTATGTAGCACAGCACTGGGTAGCATTTTTAAATATATATGGATATGATTATATACATATACTGGATATTTAAGTGTTAATGTGTATATACACATATTAAAACACAGAGGCATAACTAGAAACCACAGGGCCCAGGTGCAAGGATCTAAGAAGGGCACCCCCCAAAAAAAAAAAAAGTGAATTTGATACATATCTTTTTTTTTTTTTTTTTTACATTTAAAAAAAAAAAAAAAAAATGTGAATCAGATTACATGTCTGCAAAAGGAGGTACCCTGTGCCCACAGTCTGTGAGATGGTCTGACCCCCTATTACTGTATATAGTCACACTGTTTAACCTACCAGTACTGTATATAGTGAGTTAGTGACACAGTCTGTAATCTGTCGGTGAGATGGCTGGCCTGACCACACTATTCAGTGACATAGTCCAGCCCCCCCCCCCGTGCTGTATATAGTGGTTCTGTATAGTGACATTGTTTTACCCCCAACCCCCCATGCTGTAGTAACAATGTCTGTAATTTGCTGGTTCCACAAACATACACACATACACACACACACACACACACACACACATACACATACATGCATAAGTACACACACAGTCACATACATACACACACACACACAGTCCCATACATACACACACACACACATAAACACCAATGGGTTAAACAGAAACACTAACCCCTGTAGTCAGAGACACTAGTAAAGCATCATGTCACACTCACATGATATCAGTGCAGGCAGTGGCAGGTCAAATTTTTTTTTATTGAAGATTTTTGTTTTTAAGCTGGGCTCCCACCATCAGGGGCCCAGTCGCAATTGCGACCTCTGCACCCCCTGTAGGTCCGTCCCTGTTAAAAACACAAATATATATGTATATAATCAAAGTACAAACAAAGTTCCCATAGACTACAATGTAAAGGCACTTTACATTGTTTTACACCCCACTCCCGACAACTTTAAAGCCCCAAAACTGCCTTGTGTAGTTTTTTTTTTATTACTACAATGCACTCTATTTTGAGGGCATTTGGGGCTCTTTCAGAAAATTAACCAGAGATCTAATCTCTGGTTAATTTTCAGAGTGCTAATTTCTACAGCGAGTTTGCGGTAGCAATAACCAGCCACTTGTAACGTCTGTTTAATTATTGCGCTCCAGCAAACGGGTAAATATGCCTTACTTGTCTATATGTTAGACTGAGGTATGTATGAGGTGGGAGGGTTTATATAGAGCTCTTGGGGTTTGGGAATCTTTTCCCCCTCCTAGCGGTAGAGAAGTAATTCCAATGAGTAATGGATCATGGACTCTCACCACCATGAAAGAAAGGAATTTACCAAGTAAGTATAATTTATGTTTTTTGTCTCAGTGATTACCTTGTATCTAAGCCTCCGCAGACTGCCCCCTTATTTCAGTTCTTTTGGCAGACTTGCATTTTAGCCAATCAGTGATGACTAAATAACTCCACCGGAGTGAGCACAATATTATCTATATGGCACACATGAACTAGCACTATATAGTTTTGAAAAACTGTCAAAATGCATGAGACAGCCTTCAAGGGCTTAGAAATTAGGATATGAGCCTACCTAGGTTTAGCTTTCAACAAAGAATACCAAGAGAACAAAGCAAATTTAATGATAGAAGCAAGTTGCAAAGTTGTTTAAAAATGCGTGCCCTATCGGAATCATGAAAGTTTAATTTTGACTAGACTGTCCCTTTTTTTTAATCATTTCAATTTCTATTGGTGTTGGTAGAAACTTTTCCAAGTTGTCTATGTATGTAACAAACGGGCAGAATCCCAAACCCTAAAAGCATATAAGACCCTTTATTTTCCTCATTTTTTATTTGCTCTTTTCAAACAGGATGACCCGTTACCCAAGTTCTGCTGCTTGACTGTCTCTCCCTCCTCAGAGAAGCAATTTATATTGTGTGCTTCTTGGATGGCCTGTTTAATTCTTGTGTTATGTATAACTGTAATGTTCATTATTCACATGTATGTGTGTAGGAAATGTTTTAGCCACTATTTTCTACAAATAAGGATGCTTGATGATATGTGATTATACCTGGGCTTTGTTGAGGTATCAGTGTTACTCACAACTACATGAACTGATGACACATGACATTGTTTTTAGCAGCATGCATCATCCAGATCCTCCAAATTTGTTTCAAGCGATATTCTTTATTCCTAAAAGTGGAGTGCTAGGGGGAAAAGGTTATAGGTGAAATGAATCTGCATCCTACAGCGTAACTTGGCGTGCAGTCACACTTGCAGAGAGCTGCCAGTAAGAGCACTCCTGTTGTAGGCAGCTTTAATCACAGGTAAAGGTAATTCATTTATTTAGTAGAGTTCTAATATGCACAGATAATTATCATTTTGTTATGTTCCCAGTACTGAGATTGTTGTGCTAAGCTTCTGTAGGTATGGCTTACCTAACTTCCTGAGTTTCCAGAAGATCCAGGTTAGTGGCCACTTATTAATCATGTTCGTTATTGACCTTTTTATTATACTTTGCATCTGTATACAGTAAATGTTGCATTCAGGCCTAAGACCTTCCTGTCATAATGCAACACCTACTTCAATGCATTGATCTTCATGTATTTTTGATGCAGAGGTCTCAACATCTGGACCCTAACCAGAGGCTCTCCTGCTCCTATTCCCTTTTATTTTCTGTTCCAGTGTGTTTCATGGTTGAATTTAGGTTTGTCTTATAGATCTTGTCTTTTTGTTTTCTGATTTGACAATTTGTCTTTACTACTTTACTGTTATCCCAACCCTTGTCTTTATTTCTGGACATGGTCTCATGCCTGCAACCTGAATTTGATGCCTGGCTTTGGTCTCTGATAACTTATTCTCTGCTCCAGATCATCTAAGTGTTTAAAACCTTATTATGCTGTACCTCATAATAAGTGTAAATGCAGATCTTTTATATAACCACTGATTTCAGAATCCTTATTACTTGCAAGCTATAACTCCCAAGAAGACTCCTCTTAAGTTTAGGAGTCTGCTTCAACTTGAGTACTTATTCACTAATTTTGCTTTGCTTTAGATTATGAAGGGATTATGAAAGTCTACTCCAGATAATCCTTTTATTTCCCTTTCCCCAGTTTTGCATAACCAACACAGTTATATTAAAATACTTTTTACCCTCTGCGATTACCTTGTATCTAAGCCTCTGCAGACTGCCCCCTTATTTCACTTCTTTCAGACTTGCATTTTAGCCAATCAGTGCGGAATCTTAGGTAACTACATGGGAGTGAGCACAATGTAATCTATATGACACACATAAACTAGCGCTGTCTAGCTGTGAAAAAAGTGTCAAAATGCACTGAGATAAGGGGCAGCTTTCAAGGGCTTAGAAATTGGCATATGAGCCTACCTAGGATTAACTTTTAATAAAGAATAACAAGAGAACAAAACAAATTTGATGATAAAAGTACATTTTATCTGAATCCTGAACGTTTAATTTTGACTAGATTGTCCCTTTAATTTGTTCTTCTGCAATGCCTTTTTGGATACTCTGATTCTGTCTGCTAAAACTACAAGTAACATAAAGACCTTTTAATGTAATTTTCTTGACATTCTTTACAGATATTTTTTTTCTTCTTTTTTTTGGTCTTTAAAGTCGGCTATTAAAGGGATAGTAAACGTGTTATTGTTTAAAAAGATAGATAATCCCTTAATTTACCATTCCTCAGTTTTGCATAACCAACACTGTTTTAGAAATATACTTTTTACCTCAGTAATTATCGTGTATCTAAGCTTCTGCAGACTGCCTCCTTATCTCAGATCTTTTGACAGACTTGCATTTCGGGCAATTAGTGTAACTCCTCGTGCGCGAGCACAGTGTTATCTATATGAAACACATGAACTAACTCCCTCTAGCTGTGAAAAACTGTCAAATGCATTCAGATAAGATGCGGCATTCAAGGGCTTATATATTAGCATATTAGCTTTTACCTAAGAATACCAAGAGAACAAAGAAAATTTGATGATAAAAGTAAATTAGAAAGTTGTTTAAAATTACATGCCCTGATGATCTGAATCATGAAACTTTAATTTGGACTTTACTGTCCCTTTAACTCCAAAATTATTGACTTTCTCAACCAACAAATATTTAAAGGACCATGATACCCAAATGTTGAAACATTTGAAAGTGATGCAGCATAGCTTTAAAAAGCTGACTAGAAAATATCACCTGAACATCTCTATGTAAAAAAGAAAGATATTTTACCTCAAAAATTCCTAAGTAGCCACATCCCATTGTAAAGGACTTCTAAGCAGCAAATCAGTATGTTTGTCCTGGGACAGCTAAGGGAGTGAGCTTATGTGCACACTCATCTTATTTCCCTATTCAGTTTAAGGAAGTTTAGGATATTTTTATGCACAACATTTTCCAATCCATGCACATTTATGTATGCTATGTGGTTCGGTTACTAGTGACCTCACTAATATAATGTACTTTGACTCTATACTACCCAAAATAACGAGATGAGCCCGTTTTTTGACAGGCAATGCAAATTATTTTATCTCGGATATTCAATTGTATGTTCAGCTACATGCAGGTGTATGTATTAAAATATTTTAGTACTTGCATCAACAAGCATTGCTAGTCTCAATACACACTATCTATGTCAAGCTTAGTGTTAACATAATTTCACAAATAAAGAATCTAGAGTTTAATTAGATCTGTAGATACTGTTTAAATCTTTAAAGTTGTATTTTATATGTGTGTTTAACATATTTTTTTATTATACAGAAAGTATGTGATGTAAGGTTTTTCCTTAGCCTTTCTGTGCTTCAAGAACAAAGCAGATGCTGCAAACCAGGAATCACAGACTCATTCTCAGGTGCAGGTGTGATAAGGTGCTATAATCTGTATTTCACTTAGAATTCATGAGTCTACCTAGAAAATGTGGAAGGTAAGCCCTAATGCTCAGGCAGCTTTTACAGTGTCTTACCAGGTTAGTATTTTCCTTATGACTATCTCAAAGGTACTTTGTTTCCTTGCTCTGTAACATTTATGCATCTTTTTGCTTCCCCTTTTTTGTTTTCAGCACTTATCTGGGCCTTATCGAGAGCCTCTGTCTATTGGATTTGTTCCGGTTCATGCTGACCTGTAACTGAGCGTAAAATATGATCTAGATATGAACAGTCTGGTATCCATTGCCTGCAGTAAGTAAGTAACCCCATCACTCACACACATATAGTACCCCAATCCCTCACACACATTTAGTACCCCCATCAGCTGTGTCCATGTCAATATCTTTAGTAAGAGTAGTGGTGGCTTTTAGCAGTTAAAAGGCAGTGTCTTTGCTTTACTTTTAACACTTTGCTACCCCGTTGTAGAAAGCCATAGTTGGATACTCTGTTCTTTCCTTTTTCCTACAGATCCATGACAGGGAGTGACACCTTCATAGTAGTTATCTGTCCTGCAGTGGATCTAAGGTAAGTGCCTTTGCCTTCTAGATACTGAGGGACAGCAGCACTTAAGAGCTTAATCCTCATCTGGATCCTTTTGGGGATATAGTAATCCTTTTTTGTTAAGGATTCATATTGTGGACAGATGTTTTTGGACTTTTTATGTGTTCCTAAAAATAATAAAAGGCTTTTATTCACAGTATTAGATCTGAGAGACTTGGCTAAGGGATTTTCCTTTATTTAATATGCGGAGCAATTGGGAAAGATCTTATATACGGCAGACATGTGTTTAACGGTTTTACATTTTAGCCGTTTTCATTTTACGGCATGGTGTTGGTTCGGTGGTACTTATCAGAGTCCTTATTGAGCTTAATTGTTTATTTTTTAGCCATTCTCATTTTCACACACTTTTTGATGGCGCAGTAATTTCAGACCCGCTCATGTGATGCCCATACTTCTGTTTTATAGGAGTGGAGCTTGTGCTGGTCAACTTTTCTTATTTGTCTGAGAAGAAAATACTTCAGTAGCTTCTGAAGGTGAGATTTTAGACTCTGACACTATGGGGGAAAAATCTTCTGAATCTGAAGAAGTTAATTTCCGTTTCAAACTTGAACACCTCTGGTTACTACTGAAGGAGGTTCTAGCTACGTTGGATGACTCTGAACCTTCGGTTGTCGTCAACCCCTCAAAGTCTTCTAAACTAGATAGAGTTTATGATTCTCCAACTTCTGAGGATGTTTTTCCTGTCCCAAAAAAGATGTCAGAAATTTTAGCTCAGGAATGGGATAAGCCAGGGGTTTCGTTCTCCCCTTCTCCTGTTTTAAAAAAAAATGTTTCCTGTTGCTGACTACATTCGTGACTCATGGCGTACTGTGCCTAAAGTAGATGGAGCTATCTCTACTCTAGCTAAGAGAACTACCATTCCTATAGAGAATAGTTGTTCTTTTAAGAATCCAATGTATAAGAAGCTAGAGGCTTACTTATAAAAGATGTACATCCATCAAGGATTACCGTGGCAACCTGCTGCAAGTATTGCCACGGTTGCGGGACCAGCATCTTATTGGTGCAATGCCTTTTCTGATCTTATTTCAGAGCAGACTACAGTAGAGGAGATCCAAGATAGGATCAAAGCTCTTAAACTGGCAAATACCTTTATCTGTGATGCCAACATGCAGGTAATCAGACTAGGAGCTAAAATGTCTAGCTACACTGTGCTAGCTCGCAGAGCTCTGTGGTTAAAATCTTGGTCGGCTGATGTCTCTTCAAAGGCTAAACTTTTGGCTTGACTTTCTAAGGGTAAAACTCTTTTTGGGCCTGGTCTGGCGGAAATCATTTCAGAGATTACGGGTGGAAAGGGATCTTTCTTACCTCAGGACAAAAAGAATAGACCTAGGTAAAGAGGGAGGCTTTCTTAAATTGAGTAAAGAACCTATCCTCCCTGGTAATTATTGTACCAGTCCCTCTTGAGGAACAAGGTCTAGGATTCTATTCAAATCTATTTGTAGTTCCCAAAAAGGAGGGAACTTTTTGTCCCATCCTAGATCTAAAGTGCCTAAACAAATTCTTCAGGGTTCCGTCCTTCAAGATGGAAACTATTCATTCCATTCTTCCATTGGTTCAGGAAGGTCAGTTCATGACGACCATAGACCTGAAGAACGTACTTACATGTTCCCATTCACAGGGATCATTACCAGTTTCTAAGGTTAGCCTTTCTGCACAAGCATTTCCAGTTTATTGCACTTCTGTTTGGTCTTGCCACAGCTCCCAGAATATTCACAAAGGTTCTGGGAGCTCTATTGGCAGTGATCAGATCCCAGGGAATTGCGGAGGTGCCTTATCTAGATGACATCTTGGTTCAGGCATCATCTTTTCAACTAGCAAAATCTCATACAGAGATGTTGTCTTTTCTACGTTTCCAAGGTGAATCTGGAAACGAGTTCTCTAGTTCCAACTACAAGAGTGATTTTCCTAGGAACAATCATAGGTTCTCTGTCCATGAAGATTTTCCTGACGGACATCAGAAAATCCAAACTTCTTGCTTTCTGCTTTTTGTCCATCAGTAGCTCAATGCATGGAGGTTATTGGTCAGATGGTGGCTTCCATGGACATCATTCCTTTTTGCTTGGTTCCATCTGCGACTGCTGCAGCTTTGCATGCTCCGTCAATGGAACAGAGACTATTTAGATTTATCGCAGAGGATAAATCTGGACCCCCTAACAAGAGACTCTCTCTCGTGGTGGATTTCACAGGAAAATCTGTCTCTGGGCACTTTCTTCCTGAGACCTTCTTGGGTGATTGTGACTACGGACGCCAGCCTGTCAGGCTGGGGAGCTGTTTGGGGTTCTCTGAAAGCTCAGGGCCTGTGATCTTGGGAAGAGTCTTCTCTTCCCATAAACATCTTAGAATTGAGAGCAATCTTCAATGCCTTGAAAGCGTGGCCCTAATTGTCTTTAGTCCGATTTATCAGATTCCAGTTAGACAACATCACCTCAGTGGCTTACATTAACCACCAGGCCATGAAGGAGGTGACTCGCATTCTGCAGTGGGAATCTCAAGATTGTCTCCTATCTGCCATCCATATTCCAGGAGTGGATAATTGGGAGGCAGATTTTCTGAGCAGACAGACTTTTCATCCAGGGGAGTGGACTCTACATCTGGAAGTATTCTCTCAGATAACCCTCAGGGTAGGGGGTTCTAGAGTTGGATCTGATGGCGTCCCGTTCTGATAGATGCTCTAGCGGTTCCTTGGATCTTCTCTCTGGCATATCTGTTTCCTACGTTTGCTCTCCTTCAATGAGTCATTGATGGTATCAAACAGGAGAGAGCATCGGTAAATCTAATAGCTCCTGACTGGAGATTGAACGCCTAGTTCTGTCTAGACGTGTTTTTTCGCGGTCATTGATACTATGCTTCAGGCTTGCAAACCTGTTACTCGCAAGATTTACCATAAGGTATGGCATAAATATCTTTATTGGTGTGAATCTAAGGGTTTCTCCTGGAGTCAGATGAGGATTGCCCATATTTTATCTTTTCTTCAGGATGGCCTGGAGAAAGGTTTGTCAGTCAGTACTCTGAAGGGTCAGATTTCTGCATTGTCTATCTTTTTGCACAAACGTCTGGCTGATTTACCAGATGTTTAAGCTTTTGTACAGACCCTGGTCAGAATCAGGCCTTTTTTTTGTATTTTCCTGGTCAGAATCAGGCCTTTGTTTAAACCTGTTGCTCCTCCTTGGAGCCTTAGCCTAGTTCTTAAAGTTTTGCAGCAGGCTCCGTTTGAGCCGATGCATGTTGTTGATGTAAAATTGTTATCTTGGAAGGTTTTGTTTCTCCTTGCTATTTCTTCTGCTCACAGAGTTTCTGAACTTTCAGCTCTGCAGTGTGATTCCCCATACCTTATCTTTCATGCAGTTAAGACGGTCCTTCATACTTAATTGGGTTTTCTCCATAAAGTGTTGTTGGATCGAAACATTAATCAGGAAATTGTTGTACCTTCTTTTCGTCCTAATCCTTCTTTTTATAAGGAACGTCTTTTACATAACTTGGATGTTGTGCATGCTCTAAAATGTTTAGTTACAAGCTACTAAGGATTTTCGTCAATCTTCTGCCGTGTTTGTTGTTTTCTCTGGAAAGTATAAGGGTCAGAAGGCCACTAATACTACTCTTTCTCTCTAGTTGATTTGTTTTGCGTATGAGACTGCTGGACAGCAGCCTCCTGAGAGAATTACAGATCATTCCACTAGGGCTGTCTCCTCTTCTTGGGCTTTCAAAAATGAAGCTTCTGTGGAACAGATTTGCAAGGCGGCTACATGGTCCTCTCTGCATACTTTTTCCAAAAACTTTTGCCTCAGCTGAGGCCTCTCCTGTCTTGTTCTCCCTCCCTGTTCATCCCGTGTGCTCTAGTACTCTAAGCAAAATATATGCTTACCTGCTAAATTTCCTTCTTTCCGGGCATGGAGAGTCCACAACCTTTTTTTCTTCATCTTTTCACCCTTGTGTTTTCTTCTTTTTCCATTTTCCTTCTGCTGAATAACTGGGGATTATGGGTAAGGGAAGTTACACTTAACAGCTTTGCTGGGGTGCTCTTTGCCTCCTCCTGCTGGCCAGGAGTTGAATATCCCACTAGTAATTGGAATAATGTTGTGGACTCTCCATGCCTGGAAAGAAAGAAATGTATCAGGTAAGCATACATTTTGTTTTTCACTGCCCTTAAAAGGGCATTTAGCTCTTTTACAATTGCCCAAAGCCCTAATCTAAAAAAAAAACACCCCAAAAAAATAACACTATCTCCATAAAATCTACTCACGGTTCCTGAAGTCCGGACATCCATCTTCATTCATCTCGGGGACCTCTTCTATCTTCATCCCGGCGGCGTGGAGCAGAGCTATCCTGGAAGACATCCTGCGTAGAGCATCCTCTTCATATGGTCACCGCCGTACACTGAATTTGAATGCAAGATAGCCGTTTCAAAATGGTGTACCCGTTGCCCCTAAATAAGTTTAATATAGTGTTTGCGATGCGGGAGGGTGGCGGTTTAGGGGTTAATAGGTAGTTTATGGGTGTTAGTGTACTTTGTAACAGTTTAGTTATGAGTTTTGTAAAACATTTTTGTTTCGCAAAATCCATAACTACTGCTCTCAGGTGGCGGTATGGATCGTGTCGGTATAGGCTGTAACGCAAGCATTTTAGCCTGAATGCACAAACTGTAATACTGGCACTATGGAAATCTTACACTCAAATGTCATTTCTTTGAGTGTGAAAGGGACGCTGCATTACAAGCAAAATGCTTGCGTTACAGCTATACCGCTGCGACTCGTAATATGCGTTCCTGGCCATTCCATGCACAATGGCGGTATAGCCACGCCCAAAACTCGTAATCTAGGAGATATTGGCCTCTAGTTATCAAGCCGTCATCCGCAAATACGCTGGAATTCCGCAGTGTATTTGTGGCGAGGCTGATTCGCCTTAGTTATCAAGCCCTACTGCCCGGCAAAAGTAGAATATAGTGACGTAAGCTTCGATCCGCCGGACTCAGTCCGACACAGATCGATGCTTACGTCACTCCAGATGTTCCGAACGCAAGTTCGGCACAATCTGACTACTTTTGGTAGTTATCAAACTACTAGCAGGTACGCTCGCCACTATTCCAGGTCAGCGTACCTGGATTTCAATCCGCCACCCTGGAGGCGGCGGATCCCATAGGAATCAATGGGAGTCTGACCATAGCGAAAGCTCATGTTCACTGCTGCCCGATATCCCATTGATTCCTATGGGAAACGTCTGCACCTAACACCCTAACATGTACCCCGAGTCTAAACACCCCAATCTGTCCCCCCCTACACCGCCGCAACTAAATACATTTATTACCCCCTAAACCGCCGCTCCCGGACCCCGCCGCCAGGTGGTACGTAATACCTATTAACCCCTATCCTGCCCCCCCTATACCGCCGCCACCTATAATAAATTTATTAACCCCTATCCTGCCCCCCCTACACCGCCGCCACTATAATAAAATTATTAACCCCTAAACCTAAGTCTAACACTAACCCTAACACCCCCTAACTTAAATATTAATTAAATAAATCTAAATAATATTACTCTTATTAACTAAATTATTCCTATTTAAAACTAAATACTTACCTATAAAATAAACCCTAATATAGCTACAATATAACTAATATTTACATTGTAGCTATTTTAGGATTTATATTTATTTTACAGGAGACTTTGTATTTATTTTAACTAGGTACAATAGCTATTTAATAGTTAATAACTATTTAATAGCTACTTAGTTAAAAGAAATACAAAATTACCTGTAAAATAAATCCTAACCTAAGTTACAATTAAACCTAACACTACACTATCATTAAATTATTTAAATAAATTAGCTACCAATACCTACAATTAAATAAAATTAAATAAACTAAACTAAATTACAAAAAAAACAAACACTAAATTACAGAAAATAAAAAATATTACAAGAATTTTAAACTAATTACACCTAATCTAAGCCCCCTAATAAAAAAAAATAATAAAAAAAAATAATAAAAGTCCCTACCCTATTCTACATTACCAAGTAACCAGCTCTTTTACCAGCCCTTAAAAGGGCTTTTTGTGGGGCATTGCCCCTAAGTAATCAGCTCTTTTGCCTGTAAAAAAAAAATACAACCCCCCCAACATTTAAACCCACCACCCACAAACCCCTACTCTAACCCACCAAACCCCCCTTAAATAAACCTAACACTATCCCCCTGAAGATCTCCTTACCTTGAGTCGTCTTCACCCAGCCGGGCCGAAGTCTTCATCCGATGGGGCAGAAGAGGACATCCAGACCGGCAGAAGTCTTCATCCTATCCGGGCAGAAGAGGACATCCGGACCGGCAGACATCTTCATCCAAGCAGCATCTTCTATCTTCATCCATCCGACGAGGAGCGGCTCCATCTTCAAGACCTCCGGCGCGGAACATCCTTCCTGCACGACGACTACCCGACGAATGGCTGGTCCTTTAAATGACGTCATCCAAGATGGCGTCCCTCGAATTCCGATTGGATTCTATCAGCCAATCGGAATTAAGGTAGGAAAAATCTGATTGGCTGATGCAATCAGCCAATCAGATTGAAGCTCAATCCGATTGGCTGATCCAATTCGAGGGACGCCATCTTGGATGACGTCATTTAAAGGACCAGCCATTCGTCGGGTAGTCGTCGTGCAGGAAGGATGTTCCGCGCCGGAGGTCTTGAAGATGGAGCCGCTCCTCGTCGGATGGATGAAGATAGAAGATGCCGCTTGGATGAAGATGTCTACTGGTCCGGATGTCCTCTTCTGCCCGGATAGGATGAAGACTTCTGCCGGTCTGGATGTCCTCTTCTGCCCCATCGGATGAAGACTTCGGCCCGGCTGGGTGAAGATGACTCAAGGTAGGGAGATCTTCAGGGGGGTAGTGTTAGGTTTATTTAAGGGGGGTTTGGGTGGGTTAGAGTAGGGGTATGTGGGTGGTGGGTTTTAATGTTGGGGGGGTGTTGTATTTTTTTTTACAGGCAAAAGAGCTGATTACTTTGGGGCAATGCCCGCAAAAAGCCCTTTTAAGGGCTGGTAAAAGAGCTGGTTACTTGGTAATGTAGAATAGGGTAGGGAGTTTCATTATTTTTTTTTTTTTTATTTTATTAGGGGGCTTAGATTAGGTATAATTAGTTTAAAATTCTTGTAATATTTTTTTATTTTCTGTAATTTAGTGTTTTTTTTTTGTAGTTTAGTTTATTTAATTGTATTTAATTGTAGGTATTGGTAGCTAATTTATTTAATTAATTTAATGATAGTGTAGTGTTAGGTTTAATTGTAACTTAGGTTAGGATTTATTTTACAGGTAATTTTATATTTCTTTTAGCTAGGTAGTTATTAAATAGTTAATAACTATTTAATAACTATTGTACCTAGTTAAAATAAATACAAAGTTGCCTGTAAAATAAATATAAATCCTAAGATAGCTACAATGTAATTATTAATTACATTGTAGCTATCTTAGGGTTTATTTTACAGGTAAGTATTTAGTTTTAATTTGGAATAATGTATTTAATGATAGTGTAGTGTTAGGTGTAATTGTAACTTAGGTTAGTTTTTATTTTACAGGTAATTTTGTATTTATTTTAGCTAGGTAGCTGTTAAATAGTTATTAACTATTTAATAGCTATTGTACCTAGTTAAAATATATACAAACTTGCCTGTAAAATAAAAATAAATCCTAAAATAGTTACAATGTAACTATTAGTTATATTGTAGCTATATTAGGGTTTATTTTATAGGTAAGTATTTAGTTTTAAATAGGATTAATTTAGTTAATAAGAGTAATATTATTTAGATTTATTTAATTAATATTTAAGTTAGGGGGTGTTAGGGTTAGTGTTAGACTTAGGTTTAGGGGTTAATAATTTTATTATAGTTGCGGCGGTGTAGGGGGGGCAGGATAGGGGTTAATAAATTTATTATAGGTGGCGGCAGTATAGGGGGGGCGGGATAGGGGTTAATAGGTATTATGTAGGTGGCGGCGGGGTCCGGGAGCGGCGGTTTAGGGGTTAACATATTTATTATAGTTGCGCGGGGTCTAGGAGCAGCGGTTTAGGGGTTAATATATTTATTATAGTTGCGGCAGGGTCCGGGAGTGGCGGTTTAGGGGTTAACATATTTATTATAGTTGCGGCGGGGTCCAGGAGCGGCGGTTTAGGGGTTAATATATTTATTATAGTTGCGGCGGGGTCTAGGAGCGGTGGTTTAGGGGGTAATAACTTTATTTCGTTGCTGGAGGCTCCGGGGGCGCCGGTATAGGGGGTAGAACAGTATAGTATAGTGTGAGTGCTTAGTGACAGGGGTATCAATAAAGCTGTGAAAAAGCCGAAGAGCAGCGAGATTGATGATTGATAACTATCACAGTCCGCTGCTCATCGCCCCGTACTTGGTGCGCGGCTTTTTGACAGATTTATTGATAACTTTGGTGAGCGTATTCAGGTCCGCGGCGGCGATGTGAGGCAAGCTTAGGCGAGCGTATTGGGGCCGGCGAAGGCAGGTAAGTACGGAGCTTCATAACTAGAGGCCATTGACTTAAAGGAACACTTTAGTCAAAATTAAACTTTCATGATTTCACAGAGTATGCAACACGGTATCTGCATGTGCAAATGTACATGTGTATTTAAAGGGACACTATAACCAAAAAATTTCTTTCGTGATTCAGATTGAGCATGAAATTTTAAGCAACTTTCTAATTTACTCCTATTATAACATTTTCTCCATTCTCTTGGTATCTTTATTTGAAATGCAAGAATGTAAGTTTAGATGCCGGCCCATTTTTGGTGAACATCCTGGGTTGTCCTTGCTGATTGGTGGATAAATTCATCCACCAATAAAAAAAGTGCTGTCCAGAGTACTGAACCCAAAAAAAGCTTAGATGCCTTCTTTTTCAAATAAAGATAGCAAGAGAACGATGAAAAATTGATAATAGGAGTAAATTAGAAAGTTGCTTAAAATTGCATGCTCTTTCTGAATTACAAAAGAAAAATTTTTGGTTCAGTGTCCCTTTAACCTCATATTGCTCTCAAAGGTTAAAGGGATATTAAACCCAAACATTTTCTTTCATGATTCAGATAGAGAATACATTTTTAAAAAGTTTCCAATTTACTTCTATTATAAAATTAATTTAATTCTCATGTTATTCTTTGTTGAAGAGATACCTAGGTAGGTAGCATGCACATGCCTGAAGCACTACATGACAGGAAATAGTGCTGCCATCTAGTGCTCCTGCTAATGTATAACATTGTTGCAAAACTGCTGCTATATAGTGCTGCAGACACGTGCACACTCAAGCTTACATCTCTGCTTTTCAAATGAGGATAACAAGAAAACTAAGAAAATATGATAAGAGAAGTAAATTAGAAAGTGGTTTAAAATTTTATGTTCTATCTAAATAATGAAAGAAAAAAATTTGGTTTTATGTCCCTTTAATCTCTGACACCTTATGAGGATGTGACACGCACACATACTCTCACACGCTCACTCATTCTATAAGTGTGTGTGTGTATTGTTAAAGTCTTAATATGAATATTTTACCAACAAGTAATATCTTTTTAGCTGATAAAAATATTATGTCCCCATGTGGTATTAGAACTACTATGTGGGATGCTTGTTCCATTTCTGATGGAACGCTTGGTTGATGAGGTTGAACACATGACTAAAATATTCTAACAATTGGTACTCTGCCTTTTATCTCTGGAAACTCTGAACTTCAAATGCTCAAAACCACAAAAAACAAGATGCTCTTGTTTCACTTTAATACAGCACCTTTAGATTTATTATCATTTTTTAATGTTTCTGATTTGCAATAAATTTATTTTAAAAAATTGCTTAAATTTTTAGGTTACAGAGAGACTTTAATCTATTTACATTTTCAATAAGCTAGAGAAACATTTAATGTAACATCGCTAAACAAACTTCTTCAGGGATAAGTCAAACTGATTTTGATTTTGAACATACATCTATCTCTAACATTTGCAAGTTGTGTGTTGTTTGCAGTGCTTTTTTTTAGCCTTCTGTTGTTCAGTCCAATTATTGCTACAGATCAGAGTGCTTTTGGCATAAAAAAAATATCAAGCTTTGCAGAAAACACTTGTTGGTGATGTGGTCATGTGGGCAGCGGTATGGCTCACTTGTGATGGTGGCTCTTCCATCCAAATCCCTTAGTTAGCCACTAACAAGAGACAAATGTGTGCAGGCACCAATCAGCAGCTAACTCCCACTAGTGTAGGATATGTGTGCATACTTTTTCAACAAGGGATACTAAGAGAAGAAAGTACAGTTGAAAATAGAAGTGAATTTAAAAGTGTCTTAAAATGACATGCTCTATCTGAATCATGCAAGTCTAATTTTGATTTTTCCTATCCCTTTAAATACTCTCAGCTCACTAAGGGCTAGATTACAAGTGCCGCAGTAAATCAAAATTTTTCAAATTAAAAAAATCCTGAGCTTTTTGTCCCTGCTTTTCAACAAAAGATACTAAGAGTACAAAGAATATATGATAATAGAAGTAAATCAGAAACACCTAGATTACGAGTTTTGCGTTATGATTGAAAAAGCAGCGTTATGGCCCATTACACTTAATTTTCCCTAACGCTGCTATTACGAGTCTTGTCGGTAAAGGTGTACTGCACACCTTTTAGCCTGTCACGCAACGTCAGTATCAATCGTACTCCCATAGTGCCGGCATTATGAGTTTCCCTGGAAGGCCAAAAAGTGAGCGGTACACTCTATAACCACAAGATCCGTAACGCCATCTAAAGTCTGCAGTTATGAGTTTTACGCTACAAAGTTATAACATAAAACTCATAACTAAAGTGTTACAAAGTACACTAACACCCATAAACTACCTATTAACCCCTAAACCGAGGCCCTCCCGCATTGCAAACACTATAATAGATGTATTAACCCCTAATCTGCTGCTCCGGACATCGCCACCACTATTAAAAGTTATTAACCCTTAAACCGCCGCCCTCCTGCATCAAAAACACTATTTAAATATTATTAACCCCTAATCTGCTGTCCGCCCACACCGCCGCTATAAAAAAAACTATTAACCCCTAAACTGCAAGCCCCCCACAACGAGCTATACTAAAATAAACTATTAACCCCTAAACTGCAAGCCCCCCACAACGAAATATACTAAAATAAACTATTAACCCCTAAACCTAATGACCCCTTAACTTTATATTAAAATTACAATTTCCCTATCTTAAATTAAAACTTACCTGTCAAATTAAATAAATTAATTTTAAACTAACAATTAAACTATTATAATTATTAAACTAAAATTAAACTAACTACAAATTAAATTAAACTAAACTACACCTTAAAAAAATCCTAACACTACTCTAAAAATTACAAAAAGTATCTAATTACAAAAAAACAACACTAAATTAAGAAAAATAACAAACAAATTATCAAAAATAAAAAAGAATTACACCTAATCTAATAGCCCTATCAAAATAAAAAAGCCCCCCAAAATAAAAAACCCTAGCCTACAATAAACTACCAATGGTCCTTAAAAGGGCCTTTTGTGAGGCATTGCCCCAAAGATATCAGCTCTTTTACCTGTAAAAAAAAAAATACAAACACCCCCCCAACAGTAAAACCCACCACCCCCACAACCAACCACCCCAAATAAAAATCTAAAAAAACCTAAGCTAACCATTGCCCTGGGATGGGCATTTGTATGGACATTGCCCTTAAAAGGGCATTTAGCTCTTTTACATGCCCAGACCCTAAACTAAAAATAAAGCCCACCCAAAAAACCCTTAAAAAAGCTAACACTAACCCCCGACGATCCACTTACAGTTCTTGAAGTCCCGCTTGAAGGATCCATCCAGCCGGCGAAGTCATCAACCATGCAGCAAGAAGTCTTCATCCAGACGGCCTCTTTGATCTTCATGCAATCGCAGGTGTTAGACATTTTTTTTGCCGGCTCTCCCCATTGATGTCTATGGGAAAATCGTACACGAGCACGTAAAAGCAGCGATAGATTTTGGTGCGGTATGGAGCTCTACGCAACCATATCGCCCGCACAAGTCTGCTTTTTTAACACTCGTAATACCAGTGAAATAACGCTGCTTTTGTGGCGGTCGTTAAAATCCGTATAGCGCTCAAATTTCGTAATCTAGCTGATAGTTATTTAAAATTGCATGCGTTGTCTGAATCATGAAAGAAAAATGTTAGCTTTTATGTCCCTTTAATACATTTAACCATTATTATAATACGTCCACCATGATACTTCTATTTAGTTACTTATACAAATATATTTCAACAAAAATATAGTTGCATTAAAAAGTTTAAACAAATGTCAGTTTTCATTAAAGGGACACTGAACCCAAATTTTTTCTTTTGTGATTCAGATAGAGCCTGACATTTTAAGCAACCTTCTAATTTACTCCTATTATCAATTTTTCTTCATTCTCTTGGTATCTTTATTTGAAATGCAAGAATGTAAGTTTAGATGCCGGCCCATTGTTGGTGAACAACCTGGGTTGTTCTTGCTGATTGGTGGACTGAACTAATAATTAGTACTGAACTAATAAAAAAGCTTAGATGCCTTCTTTTTAAAATAAAGATACCAAGAGAATGAAGAAAATTTAATAGGAGTAAATTAGAAAGTACTTAAAATTGCATGCTCTATTTGAATCACGAAAGAAAAAAATTTGGGTTCAGTGTCCCTTTAATATATTTCCATAAGCAAAAAATGATTTATATTAATATATTTCCTCACATATCACATCATACTATTCAGTACTGAATCATCTCTATTTTTCCTATAGGAAACATAGTCATTCATACAACAACATGTAGTCCTTGGTATAATGAGTATCATAATTACACATACAATAAGCCTCTCATTCTAAAAAATATTTTGTTAGCATCCTCACATTTATTTTTTATAGATTTTAAGCATAAAAAATATTAAATTGTTTACTTCACCTTACACTGTTCAGCGTCAGGAACCAAAACTCACTTTGCTCATACTGTGATCTGTAAATAGAGACAGAGCTCTCTCCCACGGTATGTACAACCACAGAGTTATTTCTGAAAAGTATAGGAGGAGTAGCTGCGCTCACAACTGATTGTTTGATCTGGAATCCCAATAATAAAGTTGTTAAATACAAGGGGGGGGCACACATAAATTATAAAATTGAAATTTCAAGACAAAACCAAGTAACTCAGATAATTCCCATAAAATTAATGAAACAGAGTACTAGATCGATCTCTCTAGTGATTAAAAATCAGTCTCTTTAGCAGTATATGCAAGTAATAGTAATGGGGATTGATAATTGTTCAAAGTTGGTGATTTAATATTGTCAATTATTTGTTTGTTACTCGTAGATTTGTTAGCACTTTTGTATGCTGCTCTCTGTGTTAACAGAGTTTCTCTGAAGACCACCTTGATAATGAAAAACTGTAACGGTAACTGTGATAATGAAGAAAACAAAACAGAGAACGCAACCCATTCTAAGTGCAGATATTTATGTAACAGATGAGCTAAGCAAATAAAATCTTACTAGAGACAAGTTGTTTAAAAGCATGTCATGTATCAAACATAGATCAGTCCACACACCAGATGCTTCCGTTTAACAATGTTTTATGGTCACTACTTTTCCTTCCTAAGATATGGTGAGTCCACGGAATCATCAATTACTAGTGGGAATATCACTCCTGGCCAGCAGGAGGAGGCAAAGAGCACCACAGCAAAGCTGCTATATACTTCACTTCCCTTACCCATAACCCCTAGTCATTCTCTTTGCCTGCAGTGCAAGGAGGATGTGAAGTATTCCGTGTCTGATTTTCTTCAATCAAGAGTTTATTATTTTAAAGCAGAGTAGGTTTGCTCTGTTCTTTCCTTGGGACTAGCCGTAGTCCCCTTCAGTCTCTTCAGTAGAGCAGTGGTGGCTTTTAAGCAATGGGGAACTTGTGGGGTATAATCAACACTACGTTTTCCCAAATCTGTTTGCTGCTCTAACCTAAAAGCCTAAGTAAGTTTACATGCGCCTAGATTTAGAGTTTGGCGTTAGCCGTCAAAAGCAGCGTTAAGGGCTCCTAACGCTGCTTTTTACCGCCCGCTGGTATTTAGAGTCAGCCAGGAAAGGGTCTAACGCTCACTTCCAAGCCATGACTTTTTCATACCTCAGATCCCCTTACGCCAATTGCGTATCCTATCTTTTCAATGGGATCTTCCTAACTCCGGTATTTAGAGTCTTGGCTGAAGTGAGCGGTAGTGCCTCTACCGACAAGACTCCATCCGCAGGAAAAAGTCAGTAGTTAAGAGCTTTCTGGGCTAACGCCGGTTTATAAAGCTCTTAACTACTGTGCTCTAAAGTACACTAACACCCATAAACTACCTATGTACCCCTAAACCGAGGTCCCCCCACATCGCCGCCACTCTAATAAATTTTTTAACCCCTAATCTGCCGACCGCACACCGCCACCACCTACATTATACCTATAAACCCCTAATCTGCTGCCCCTAACATCGCCGACACCTACATAATATTTATTAAGCCCTAATCTGCCGCACCCAACGTCGCCGCTACCTACCTACACTTATTAACCCCTAATCTGCTGACCGGACCTCGCCGCTACTCTAATAAATGTATTAACCCCTAAACCGCCTCACTCCCGCCTCAAAAACCCTATAATAAATAGTATTAGCCCCTAATCTGCCCTCCCTAACATCGCCGACACCTAACTTCAAGTATTAACCCCTAATCTGCCAACCGGACCTCGCCGCTACTCTAATAAATGTATTAACCCCTAAAGCTAAGTCTAACCCTAACACCCCCCTAAGTTAAATATAATTTTAATCTAACAAAATAAATTAACTCTTATTAACTAAAGTCTTCCTATTTAAAACTAAATACTTACCTGTAAAATAAACCCTAATATAGCTATAATATAACGAATAATTATATTGTAGCTATTTTAGGATTTATATTTATTTTACAGGCAACTTTGTATTTATTTTAACTAGGTACAATAGCTATTAATTAGTTATTTACTATTTAATAGCTACCTAGTTAAAATAATTACAAAATTACCTGTAAAATAAATCCTAACCTAAGTTACAATTAAAACTAACACTACACTATCAATAAATAAATTAAATCAATTAACTACAAGTACCTACAATTAAATAAACTAAACTAAATTACAAAAAAAACCCCACTAAATTACAAAAAATAAAAAAAGATTACAAGAATTTTAAGCTAATTACACCTACTCTAAGCCCCCTAATAAAATAACAAAGCCCCCCAAAATAAAAAAATTCCATACCCTAATCTAAATTAAAAAAGTTAACAGCTCTATTACCTTACCAGCCCTTAAAAGGGCTTTTTGTGGGGCATGCCCCAAAGAAATCAGCTCTTTTGCCTGTAAAAAAACCCACAATACCACCCCCCAACATTACAACCCACCACCCACATACCCCTACTCTAACCCAAACCCCCCTTAAATAAACCTAACACTACCCCCCTGAAGATCTCCCTACCTTGAGTCGTCTTCACCCAACCGGGCACCGATGGACCAAAAGAAGACATCCGGAGCGGCAGAAGTCTTCATCCTATCTGGGCAGAAGAGGACATCCTGACCGGTAGACATCTTCATCCAAGCGGCATCTTCTATCTTCATCCATCTGGAGCAGAGCGGAGCCATCTTCTTCCAGCCGACGCGGATCCATCCTTCTGCCACGACGCCTACTCGCCGAATGAAGGTTCCTTTAAATGACGTCATCCAAGATGGCGTCCCTCGAATTCCCATTGGCTGATAGGATCAGCCAATCGGAATTAAGTTAGGAAAGATCTGATTGGCTGATTGAATCAGCCAATCAGATTCAAGTTCGAACGGATTGGCTCATCCAATCAGATTGAGCTCACATTCTATTGGCTGGTCCGGTCGGCAGATTAGGGGTTAATACTTGAAGTTAGGTGTTGACGATGTTAGGGAGGGCAGATTAGGGGTTAATACTATTTATTATAGGGTTTTTGAGTAGAGAGTGAGGCAGTTTAGGGGTTAATACAGTTATTAGAGTAGCTGCAATGTCCGGTCGGCAGATTAGGGGTTAATAAGTGTAGGTAGGGGCGACGTTGGGGGCGGCAGATTAGGGGTTAATAAATATAATATAGGTGTCGGCGATGTTAGGGGCAGCAGATTAGGGGTACATAGGTATAATGTAGGTTGCGGCGGTGTACTGAACGGCAGATTAGGGGTTAATAATATAATGCTGGTGTCAGCATTAGCGGGGGTGGCAGATTAGGTGTTAATAATTGTAAGATTAGGGGTGTTTAGACTCGGGGTTCATGTTAGGGTGTTAGGTGCAGACTTAGAAAGTGTTTCCCGATAGGAAACAATGGGGCTGCGTTAGGAGCTTAACGCTGCTTTTTTGCAGGTGTTAGGTTTTTTTCAGCCCAAACTGCCCCATTGTTTCCTATGGGGGAATCGTGCACGAGCACGTTTTTCCAGCTAGCCGCTACTGTAAGCAACTCTGGTATTGAGAGTGGCGGTAAATATGCCTTTACGCTCCCTTTTTGGAGCCTAACGCAGCCCTTCAGAGAACTCTCAAAACCAACGTTGTTTAAAAGGTGCGGGGGGGAAAAAAGGAGCGTTAGCTACGCGGGTCGTTACCGACAAAACTCTAAATCTAGCCATTAGTCTTTTCTAATTCCACAGGTCCATGTGAGCAACGGTACTTTCTCAAACCGGGTGAGCTGTCCTGCTGCCGGACAGATTATTATATACTTTTGCAGTTTAAAGGCTGTTTTTAAATAAAGAATAATAGGGACGTTTTTAACATATCATTAACCCTATTGAGGGTTAATTACAGGCAGTTTGTAGGCACTGTGGACGTGGGGAGATTTTTACTTTTATTTTTGATGGCTCAGTAGGTATCCTATATCCGGATTAGACCCGGTTTAGGACTCTATGCGTGTGATGTATGCCGTTTTTCGGATTGCACAATGATTTGTTTTTGGCTGATAGGACCGCCCCTGACTTCAGAGAGGTATATCCCTTTAGTGGCGGTAGTCAGTTTCGGGCTTTCCGGATTCACTTCCTGCGTGGTCTGGTGCTTTGACGCTTTCGTTTTTTAGCGGCTCTCGGTTGTTGATAGACAGTTGCTCAGCCGACAGTAGTAGCACATGTTAAGTTCGTTGTTCTGGAGTCTCTACCGGATCATTTTCAAAGACTTTTTCCTACTGTCAGCAGGTCAAGTAGGCACCTCAGCAAGACGGCTGAGGTGTAGAGGGTTGCCTAGGGGTTTGTTTCAGTATTTCTGCTGCATTTTTAGTTTTAACTATTTAAAGGAGTATTATTGTTTTTTCTGTTATTTATTTAAAGTGACAAAAAAAGAAGGAAAACAGTTTTTTATTTTTGTCTTTTTACCTTCTTGTGGGTGATAATGGATCATGAAGCTGTGCAATCTGTTACAGGTAGAGCCCCCAATACCTTTCAGCTCTGCATGTATTGAGAGAACCTTGTGTTACAGGTAAAGACTTTTTGATCATGAGCCATCATTAACTAAGGCGATTGCTGTTCAGTTGTCAGATCCTGTGTCAGATAAGCCTCAGCTATCTCCTCAAGTGTCCCAATCATTTTTGTCCTCACATGCAGTGCCCTGCGGTTCCTTGCACGCTCCGGTAAGAGTTTCTTTGCAAGACATTGCTGCCCAGGTATCCTCGGCGGTATCTGAGGCGCTGTCTTCTTTTCCCATGCTGCAGGGAAAGCGCAAGAGGAAGTTTAAGGAATCTATAAGTAAGGTTTCTGATTCAGTTGTGGCTACTGTGAGTGTTTCTTCTCACAAGTCTGAGGAGGAAGATACTTCGGTAGCGTCTGAGGGTAAAATCTCAGACTCTGATAGTATAATTCCTTCTTCTGATGCTGTAGTTGTATCTTTCAGATTTAAGCTGGAACACCTCCGTCTGTTACTTAAAAAGGTTTTGGCTACCTTGGACGACTCCGATACGACTATCGTAGTCAACCCTAAGAAGTCTAGTAAGTTGAACAAGTACTTTGATGTTCCCTCCGTGGTGGAGGTATTTCCTGTACCTGACCGTGCTACAGAGATTATTGCACAGGAATGGGAGAGACATGGAATTCCTTTTTCTCCATCTCCAATTTTAAGAAAATGTTTCCTATTGCTGACTCCATTAAGGAGTCATGGCAGACGGTTTCTAAGGTGGAAGGGGCGGGGCATTGCAGTGGCGCTTTATCTGGACGACATTCTGGTTCAGGCGCCGTCTTTTCAATAAGCAAGCTCTCATACGGAGATCTTGTTGTCTTTTCTTCGCTCCCACGGATGGAAGGGGAATCTGGGAAAACGTTCTCTGATTCCAGCTACAAAAGTTGTGTTCTTGGGGACCATAATAGACTCTCTATAAATGAAAATATTTCTGACAGAGGTCAGTAAGAAAAAGACCTTCGACTCTTGTCTTGCCCTTCAGTCCTCTCCTCGTCCGTCAGTGGCTTAATGTATGGAGGTTATTGGTCTGATGGTAGCTTCTATGGACATCATCCCATTTGCTTGGTTCCATCTCAGACCTCTGTAGTTATGCATGCTAAGTCAATAGAATGGGGACCATGCAGATCTGTCTCCGCAAATAAATCTGTATCAGGTGACAAGGGACTCTCTTCCTTAGTGGTTGTTTCAGGAACATCTCTCCGAGGGAACTTGCTTTCGCAGGCCTTCCTTGGTGATTGTGACTATGGATACCAGCCTGTTGGGTTGGGGAGCAGTCTGGGGCTCGTTGAAGGCTCAGGGTCTATGGACTCAGGAAGAGTCGGATCTTAACATAAACATTCTAGAGCTGAGAGCTATCTTCAATGCTCTGCTGGCCTGGCCTCAGCTTTAGCCCAGTTTTTCAGGTTCCAAGCAGACTACATGACACTGGTGGTGTACATCAACCACCAGGGGGAACTCAGAGTTACTTGGCCATGACATAGGTGGCCCGAATTATTCAGTGGGCAGAGACCCACAGCTGCTGTCTATCTGCGATCCACATTCCCGGAGTGGACAATTGCGAAGCGGATTTTCTTAGCAGACAGACTTTTCATCCCGGGAAATGGGAACTCCATCCGGAGGTGTTTTCAAGTTTGACCCTCAAATGGGGGCAGCGGGAGCTGGATCTCATGGCTTCTTGCCAGATCGCCAAGCTTCTGAGGTACGGTTCGATGTCAAGGGATCCACAGGCTGTCCTGATAGATGCTCTGGCGGTCCCTTGGAATTTTAGTCTAGCATACCTGTTTCCTTAGTTCGTTCTTCTCCCAAGAGTCATTGCTCGGATCAAACAGTGAGGGCGTTGGTGATTCTCATAGCACCGGCATGGCCTCGCAGGATCTGGTATGCAGACCTAGTGGAAATGTCATCTCCTTCACCTTGGAGACTACCTCTGAGGAGGGACATTCTAATTCAGGGTCCCTTCCTTCATCCAAATCTCATTTCTCTGAAGCTGACTGCTTGGAGATTGAACGCTTAATTTTATCTAAGCAAGGTCGTTGAGACCTTGATCCAGGCTTGCAAGCCTGTGACAAGAAAGATTTACCATAAGATGTGGCGTAAATATCTGTATAGGTATAAATCTAGAGGCTATTCTTGGAGAAGAGTCAGGATTCATAGGATTGTGTCCTTTCTCCATGAGGGTCTGGAGAATGGTTTGTCAGCCAGTACTCTGAAGGGTCAGATTTCTGCATAAGCGTTTGGCGGATGCACCAGGTGTGCAATCTTTCAGGCCTTGGTCAGAATCAGGCCTGTGTTTAAACCTGTTACTCCTCCCTGGAGTCTTAACCTTGTTCTTAAGGTTTTACAGCGGGCTCCATTTGAGCCTATACATTCCTTAGATATTAAGTTTTTATCTTGGAAGGTTTTATTTCTTGTTGCTATTTCTTTTGCTCTGAGAGTTTCAGAACTCTCAGCTCTGCAGTATGATTCTCCTTATCATATTTTTCATTCTGATAAGGTGGTTCTGCATACTAATTTAGGTTTCCTGCCTAAGGTTGTTTCGAACAAGAATATTAATCAGGAGATTGTTGTCCCTTCCTTGTGTCCTAATCCTTCTTTTCTTAAGGAGAGTTTGTTACACAACCTAGATGTTTGTGTGTGCGCTGAAATTCTATCTTCAAGCAACTAAAGACTTTCATCAGTCTTCTGCTTTGTTTGTTTGTTTGTTTTTCAGGGAAGCGCAGGGGTCAGAAAGCTACGGCTACTTCTCTTTCTTTTTGGCTGAAGAGTATTATTCGTTTGGCCTATGAGATTGCTGGACAGCAGCCTCCTGAGAGAATCACAGCTCATCCCACAAGAGCTGTTTCTTCTTCCTGGGCCTTCAGAAATAAAGCTTCTGTGGAACAGATTTGCAAGGCTGCAACTTTGTCCTCTTTGCATACTTTTTCCCAATTCTTTAAATTTGATAATTTTGCCTCGGCTGGCCTGCTTTTGGGAGAAAGGTTCTTCAAGCTGTGGTGCCTTCTGTTTAGGTTACCTTTTCTTGTCCCTCCCTAATCATCTGTGTCCTCTAGCTTGGGTATTAGTTCCCACTAGTAAATGATTCCGTGGATTTACTATATCTTAGAAAAGAAAACATAATTTATGCTTACCTGATAAATTTGTTTCATTCTGAATATGGTGAGTTCATGGCCCACCCTTTATTTTAAGACAGTTTTTTTTCTAAAACCTCAGGCACCTCTACACCTTTGTGTTATCTTCTTTTTCCATTTCCCTTCAGCTGAAGGGTAAGGGAAGTGATGTATATAGCAACTTTGCTGTGGTGCTCTTTGCCTCCTCCTGCTGGCTAGGAGTGATATTCCCACTAGTAATTGATGATTCCGTGGACTCGCCATATCCGGAAATAAATAAATTTTTCAGGTAAGCATAAGTTATTCTTTTCTCCTATGAGCCGCACAGCAGATGGATTGATATGCAGGAACCGACTTCCGGTAATGATAACATACAGGGTAGATACCAGTGAGGGTGTTGTGACCTCAGCGCATTTTGTCTGGTCCTAGCCAGTCTTTATACAGAGGTATAGTTCTATGTGGTGTCATTGGTGTAATAATAAAACCCTAGGTGAGTCCCAATAGGCTTGGTTACAAATGGATCAATCACATTGAGCCATTTTATTGAATGTCCGTTCTTTTATTATTATTATTATTATTATCAGGTATTTATAAAGCGCCAGCAGATTACGTAGCGCTATACAAGAAATAATGGAACATTACAGGGATGCATTAAATGCACAAACAAGTACAATATTGGGGTACATTACGGTTGTAGGTGAAATAATTGAGTTATACAAACGGAGAGGAATGCCCTGCCCTTGAGCACAATCAGTAGTAGTTCACTTTAAATACAAAGTGGCCTACAGGTAGAGAGGCTCTCAAGCTTACAATCTAAAGGAGAGGGATTGGACACAAAAGGTGAGGGAGAAGGGAAATAAGTCTGATATAAGGCAGTGTAAACTGAGAGTGAGTTAAATGTGTGGTGAGTAAATGAGGGTTGGGAAAGTGTAACAGAATATGATAAAGTGTCAGTTCAGAGGCTGTGAGTGTGAAGTAGTGTCTCTATCCTGGATCATTAGTGACAGCTGCACCTAATTGCTGTTAGGTGTTTATATATTAAGGTAAAAACCAGGGTGGGAGGTAGAGGGAGGCTTGGTGGGCTAGTGCGTGCAGAGAGTCTGTAGGATTGTTGTTGCAGTGAGGTCTTCAAATGTTTGTTTGCAGAAATGGATCTTTAAAATGTATGTTTTAAGTTCTATAAATCTTAATTTGTTAGACTTAGTGTCAATCACTCTGGTATAGTCTCATTCTAGTATACTTCATGCCTGGCTAATTTTTGATAGGCTAGAAGAAATATAAACACATTGTTTCATACAATACAATTGTTAGGGAACCCCTGACGCCGCGTTTCCCATACGCTTCCTCAGAGGGGGTTCTTCCACGATGTTATAGATAACTGAAACCTGCTTCAATATATTGTATTCATGATACCAGATATTTTAAAGCAGCCATATATATCTTGTTAGTTCAACTAACGTAAAGACCAGAAACACCCCACTTAAGCTGCCAATTTCTATCTTTTTTTGATAACGCTACAAGAAGTTGTTAATTGTATATTACAGAGGACGCTCTGATTAATAAACTTTGAAAAATTAACTTAAGATAATAGTAGGGAGATTCTTTAAGAAACAATATTTTGGCAAATATGAATGTGATTCCCCCAATAGCTAGAAATTGACAGTTGGTCAGTTAGCTATCTTTTGACGAATAAGAGACAATAGAAACTGAGGGAGTGAGACCCAGTGGACTGTGAAGCACACATTATTTAAAATATAAGGATTTACTCAGAGAAGCCACAATCTTGGCTACTGACATAATACAATATATAAGGTGTTTTACTTCACTCAGGATCTCAGCCCACATACTATCTACATATTGGAGTTAAAGAATACACCTAGGAGATGTGTTTTTAAGTTTCAACGCAGGCAGCAAATAAAAGTGCAATGTTGCTGTCATTTTTAAACAAGTAATAAAGGTTAAATTTTAATTGCAAATAAGTATTGACTTACTATATGAATATATAAGATGTCTTACAGTACATAGAAGCATAATCTTTTTGAACTCAACCCACAATCTGTGTGAACTGAGTCAATTTATTACTATGTTCAGTCCCATGCTTACGTACTGCTCCCAAAGCTAGACCCAATTACTTGAGCATTTCTCTAATACAAGGTCTTCAGGGAGATTACTAGAATCCAGTATTCTATCATACAAATAACAATAAAAACAAAATTTGAAATTTGTTTTCTTCTTGTTCTCTTTTCTTCTCATTTGGGCAAGAGATGTTCAGGACCCCTGGGCATTGGAAATCTTGACCCACTGGTATCAACTGGAATTCAAGGATTTTCTCCCAAGAGGGAGATTTCATCTTTCACGATTGTCTGTAGACAAGATAAAAAGAGAGGCGTTCTTACGCTCTGTAAAAGACCTCTCTACCATGGGAGTAATTTGTCCCGTTCAAAACTGGAACAGGGGCAGGGGTTTTACTCAAATCTTTTTGTGGTTCCCAAAAAAGAGGGAACTTTCAGACCCATTTTAGATCTCAAGTGTCTAAACAAGTTGCTCAGGGTCCCATCGTTCAAGATGGAGACTATACGAACAATCTTACCAATGATTCAGGAGGGTCAATATATGACTACCGTGGACTTGAAGGATGCATACCTTCATATCCCTAGTCACAAGGATCATCATCAGTTCCTAAGGTTTGCCTTCCTGGACAAACATTTTCAGTTCATGGCTCTTCCCTTCGGGTTGGCCACAGCACCCAGGATCTTCACAAAGGTTCTAGGGTCCCTTCTGGCAGTTCTCAGACCGCAGGGCATAGCAGTGGCACCTTATCTGGACGATATTTTGATTCAGGCGTCAACTTATCATCTGAGAAGATCTCACATGGACACAGTGTTGTCTTTCCTGAGAACTCACGGTTGGAAGGTGAACATAGAAAAGAGTTCACTAGTTCCACGGACAAGGGTTCCCTTCTTGGGAACTCTGATAGACTCGGTAGACATGAAAATATTTCTGACGGAGGTCAGAAAATCAAAGATTCTAAATACTTGCCAAGCTTCAGTCCATTTCTCGGCCATCAGTGGCTCAGTGTATGGAGGTCATTGGATTAAGGTAGCGGCAATGGACATCATTCTGTTTGCTCGCTTTCATCTCAGACCACTGCAGCTGTGCATGCTCAGACAGTGGAATGGGGACTATGCAAATTTATCTCCTCAGATAAATCTGGATCAAGAGACCAGAGACTCTCTTCTTCGGTGGTTGTCGCCGGATCATTTGTCCCAGGGGACGTGTTTCCGCAGACCCTCATGGGTGATAGTGACAACGGACGCCAGTCTACTGGGCTGGGGTGCAGTCTGGAATTCCCTGAAGGCTCAGGGTGTTTGGACTCAGGTGGAATCTCTACTCCCAATCAATATTCTGGAACTGAGAGCAATATTCAATGTGCTTCAGGCATGGCCTCAGTTGGCTTCGGCCAAATTCATCAGATTCCAGTCGGACAATATCACGACTGTGGCGTATATCAATCATCAGGGGGGAACAAGGAGTTCCTTAGTGATGATAGAAGTATCAAAGATAATCCGATGGGCGGAGGCCCACTCTTGCTATCTATTGGCAATCAACCTCCCAGGAGTAGAGAACTGGGAAGCGGATTTTCTAAGTCGTCAGACTTTTCATCCGGGGGAGTGGGAACTCCACCCGGAGGTGTTTGCCTCATTGATTCGCCAATGGGGCAGACCGTAATTAGATCTGATGGCATCTCGTCAGAATGCCAAGCTTCCACTTTACGGATCCAGGTCGAGGGATCCTCAGGCTGAACTGATAGATGCCTTGGCAGTACCATGGTCGTTCAGCCTAGCTTATGTGCTTCCACCGTTTCCTCTCCTTCCACGCGTGATTGCTTGGATCAAACAGGAGAGAGCTTCAGTAATCCTGATAGCGCCTGCGTGGCCACACAGGACTTGGTATGCGGATCTAGTGGACATGTCCTCTCTGCCACCGGAAACTTCCTTTGAGACAGGACCTTCTCATTCAAGGTCCTTTCCAACATCCAAATCTAAATTCTCTGCAGCTGACTGCTTGGAGATTGAACGCTTGATTTTATCTAAGTGGGGATTCTCTGATTCGGTCATCAATACTTTGATACAGGCTCGCAAGCCTATCACTAGAAAAATCTATCATAAGATATGGCATAAATATCTTTATTGGTGTGAATCCAAGGGTTACTCATGGAGTAAAGTTAGGATTCCCAGGATTCTGTCTTTTCTCCAAGAAGGATTGGAGAAAGGGTTATCAGCAAGTTCCTTAAAGGGACAGATTTCTGCTTTGTCAATTTTGCTTCACAAACGTTTGGCAGATGTGCCAGATGTTCAGTCTTTTTGTCAGGCTCTATCCAGAATTAAGCCTGTATTTAGACCAATTACTCCTCCCTGGAGTTTGAATTTAGTTCTTTGAGTTCTTCAAAGGGTTCCATTTGAACCCATGCATTCCATAGATATTAAATTATTATCTTGGGTGAGGGCGGAGCTAGCCTGGCATATGAACGGTCGCACATTAGTTCAGCTCTGCTGATATTATTCATAAATTTATTCAATTTGACCATCAGCTCAATACAAATATACTTCAAAGATAACCTTAGTTTCAGAGTGGAAGGCGAGAACTTTTGGGACGTCTAATAAAAGCTGTAAAGAAGAGAGATTAGCAAGACATTGGGTCACCCAGCAATTAGGCCTTCCAGGGAGCATCGTCTTCTCTCCCACGTGGAGATTAAGAGACATGGCTTCTAATTGGGAGATAAGCATACATAATCTGCTATGTGCCCACTTTCAAAGGTTGGAACGTGAGCTAACCCTGGCCTTTTCATTTGGCAGTGGTAATTTACCTTCCGGGGAACATCACCAATATTTATCTGTATCCAAGCTCTCACAGATTGCAGCTGTGGAGCACCAGACTACCGCAAGCAGACCTCTCCACCCGCCGCAGACTCATAAAACTCACGACCGGCCTTCCATAAGTAATTGCACTTGTATTACTGACCCCACCAGTACCTCGCTCGATGCTTTGGCCCTCCACGGGGCGGAACAGAGGGGAGCTCAACAAGAACAGTCCTGGTCTGGCTTCACTGCGAGGGACAAGATGTATCGTCGCTTACCTGATGATGGTGTGGAATTGGAGGTACGTGTTGATCTTCTGACAGAAGAGCTGTGGGATACAGCCCAACATATTTCGCCACATAGCCTGGGTGAGGATATCGCAAATAATACCACCGCATCCACACATGAGGACGAACTTCCTGCAGAATGGATAAACGGGTTAGTGGACTCACATGTTATATTAGCCCAAACTAAAGATTTACCTATGTCGGGCTTAAAGTGGTTCCTTTGCAAACTGTTAGCAGCTCCTGCTTCATGGCACATCAGGCTATATGATTTGGAGAGGGACTGCCGACTACTACAACAGCACCATCAAAGTGAGAGACTGTCAGGGAACCCATTATTGAAATTAAATTACTATGAGATGGGTTAGATACAGAACCTCTGTTGAACTTTTGAGCCATAACGTTTATGATGCCACAAGACTAACACCGTTGTAGGAGTATATTGTTTTTATTATAGTTTTATATATGTTTGCGTGTTGGCTGAGCCTGTTGTTCTTCCACCATTATTTATTGTAGCTGATTTATTAGTCTTACTCTAACATCCTAAGTCTGGTATCACAGCACAATTTTATAGAGTTATTCCATAGATTTTTTAAGATACCCCTATAGTATATTGGCACAAATATATATATATATATATATATATATATATATATATATATATATATATATATATATATATATATATATATGTTGATAGGATCTTTATATTGTTGGAACAGTCTGGGATTGGGATGGTTATATATTTTCTGAATACTGGGGGTATTACAATGGAGATTATATATTGTACTCAACTTTCTGTTGGAACTTTATATCTAATGCTGCAGGACATAGGGCCCATGTCCTGTGGCAGACCTATTTACTAATCTTCTATTTTTTAACTTATGTAACTACGTCTTGGATAGTTGGGGATTGTCATGTTTTTCTGTCTCCCCTCTGTGAATTCTATATATGTAACTTGGCGTTTAAAATTGATACTAATCCCTGAGTTGAACTACTGTTACGATAGCCAAAATAAGGGGATCTGATGTTTCATTCATCCAAGTAATAGAGACGTTAAGCACATCTCTGGGAGACTAGTTTTTACCCCCACATAATGCAATGTATATCTTGCTCATATTATCCGGTCTGTCTATAACATTATTACCCTTCCTCCCTCACATATATAAATATATTAAACTTACTATGGTATGGTTTTTGTGCTCAGGGTGCTATACCAAGGCTCTCCCCTAGCATACCACTTTTGCAATAATATATATCCACCTTTGAATATTATATTTCCCTCTATAATGTTTACTGGCTGCGATCTTGGAAATACTACTGTGTTGAACCCCTCCTGTACAACTTCATTACTAGACGGATATTTTTCTTCCTTCCTCCTATGTTCCATTCAGCAATTTTTAACATGTTATATTATTATTACTAGGTTATATCTGTACTTACAACCACCTCCCCCCTCCCCATATAAAGTGCCTTCTAGTTTGGGAGGACTGATAGTGCGGTTTGTCTTGTCTATACCGCAACCCTAAATAGTATTGTATACATATAGTGCCGCTTTCTCATACAACGTTTCTGATATTGTGCTTTACACTATGTCTCACTAACTTCATTATTAGTATAAATATACTTCCAAGCAAGTCACTTGCTCCCCTATTTTGCATGAAAAGCTTATAATATCTACAATTGTGTGATACACACATATCTTGCATGATTATCAGTGTATTATTATATAAAGCCATTAAGGATATGAAAGTGGCCTACACACTATACGCTCATAAGGGTCCCCTACTATATCCCCCAACTGTTGATACTCGCATGTAGGGGGCACCTTTACCTTTACCTGTATCCTTACCTTTGCTTTAAATCTTATAAAATTGAGGTATAATAATGAGATCCAAAAGTGGTCTCCTTTGTTTATAAGTGCCTTCTTCTACCTTAATGTTTACTATTACCTATGATGGTCCAAGAGAGGCCTTTGGTGTCATATAGAAGGTTGTTAAATGTTTGTCATCCTATATATACAATGTCTGCATGGTATGTAAATTGTTGTCTTTCCATTTCTTTTATGTTTATTTTGCTACCCCAGGAACATTGAAGCCTTTACCGTATGTAACATGCAGTGCAAGAATTTATTTTCATAATTGATGTATGCCTATCAATATGCCTCAATAAAAATTTATAAAAAAAAAATAAAAAAATTATTATCTTGGAAAGTTTTGTTTTTGGTTGCTATTTCTTCTGCTCGAAGAGTTTCTGAGCTTTCAGCATTACAATGTGATTCGCCTTATCTTATATTTCATTCTGATAAGGTGGTTTTGCGTACCAAACCTGGATTTCTTCCTAAGGTTGTTCCAAATAAGAATATTAATCAGGAAATTGTTGTTCCTTCCTTGTGTCCTAATCCTTCTTCTAAGAAGGAGCGTCTGTTACATAACCTGGACGTGGTCCGTGCCTTGAAGTTTTACTTACAGGCAACCAAGGATCTCCGTCAATCATCTTCATTATTCATTGTTTATTCTGGAAAGCGTAGGGGTCAGAAAGCTACGGCTACCTCTCTTTCTTTCTTTCATGTAATTAGCAAAAGTCCATGAGCTAGTGACGTATGGGATATACATTCCTACCAGGAGGGGCAAAGTTTCCCAAACCTCAAAATGCCTACAAATACACCCCTCACCACACCCACAAATCAGTTTTACAAACTTTGCCTCCTATGGAGGTGGTGAAGTAAGTTTGTGCTAGATTCTACGTTGATAAGCGCTCCGCAGCAGGTTGGAGCCCGGTTTTCCTCTCAGCGTGCAGTGAATGTCAGAGGGATGTGAGGAGAGTATTGCCTATTTGAATTCAATGATCTCCTTCTACGGGGTCTATTTCATAGGTTCTCTGTTATCGGTCGTAGAGATTCATCTCTTACCTCCCTTTTCAGATCGACGATATACTCTTATATATATACCATTACCTCTGCTGATTTTCGTTTCAGTACTGGTTTGGCTTTCTACAACATGTAGATGAGTGTCCTGGGGTAAGTAAGTCTTATTTTCTGTGACACTCTAAGCTATGGTTGGGCACTTTTTTATAAAGTTCTAAATATATGTATTCAAACATTTATTTGCCTTGACTCAGGATGTTCAACATTCCTTATTTTCAGACAGTCAGTTTCATATTTGGGATAATGCATTTGAGTAAAACAATTTTTTTCTTACCTTAATATTTGACTTTTCCCTGTGGGCTGTTAGGCTCGCGGAGGCTGAAAATGCTTCATTTTATTGCGTCATTCTTGGCGCGGACTTTTTTGGCGCAAATTTTTTTTCTATTTCCGGCGTCATACGTGTCGCCGGAAGTTGCGTCATTTTTGTCGTTCTTTTGCGCCAAAAATGTCGGCGTTCTGGATGTGGCATCATTTTTGGCGCCAAATAATGTGGGCGTCTTATTTGGCGCTAAAAAAATATGGGCGTCACTTTTGTCTCCACATTATTTAAGTCTCATTTTTTATTGCTTCTGGTTGCTAGAAGCTTGTTCATTGGCATTTTTTCCCATTCCTGAAACTGTCATTTAAGGAATTTGATCAATTTTGCTTTATATGTTGTTTTTTCTATTACATATTGCAAGATGTCCCATGTTGAAGCTGAGTCAGAAGATACTTCTGGAAAATCGCTGCCTGGTGCTGGAGCTACCAAAGCTAAGTGTATCTGCTGTAAACTTTTGGTAGCTGTTCCTCCAGCTGTTGTTTGTATTGAATGTCATGACAAACTTGTTAATGCAGATAATTTAGTAAAGTTACATTACCTGTTGCTGTTCCATCAACATCTAATACTCAGAGTGTTCCTGATAACATAAGAGATTTTGTTTCTAAATCCATTAAGAAGGCTATGTCTGTTATTCCTCCTTCTAGTAAACGTAAAAAGTCTTTTAAAACTTCTCATTTTTCAGATGAATTTTTAAATGAACATCATCATTCTGATTCTGATAATGGTTCTTCTGGTTCAGAGGATTCTGTCTCAGAGGTTGATGCTGATAAATCTTCATATTTATTTAAAATGGAATTTATTCGTTCTTTACTTAAAGAAGTCCTAATTGCATTAGAAATTGAGGATTCTGGTCCTCTTGATACTAAATCTAAACGTTTAGATAAGGTTTTTAAATCTCCTGTAGTTATTCCAGAAGTTTTTCCTGTTCCTGGTGCTATTTCTGAAGTAATTTCCAGGGAATGGAATAATTTGGGTAATTCATTTACTCCTTCTAAACGTTTTAAGCAATTATATTCTGTGCAATCTGACAGATTAGAATTTTGGGACAAAATCCCTAAGGTTGATGGGGCTGTCTCTACTCTTGCTAAGCGTACTACGATTCCTACGGCAGATGGTACTTCCTTTAAGGATCCTTTAGATAGGAAAATTGAATCCTTTCTAAGAAAAGCTTACTTGTGTTCAGGTAATCTTCTTAGACCTGCTATATCTTTGGTGGATGTTGCTGCAGCTTCAACTTTTTGGTTGGAAGCTTTAGCGCAACAAGTAACAGATCATAATTCTCATAGCATTATTATTCTTCTTCAACATGCTAATCATTTTATTTGTGATGCCATCTTTGATATCATTAGAGTTGATGTCAGGTATATGTCTCTAGCTATTTTAGCTAGAAGAGCTTTATGGCTTAAAACTTGGAATGCTGATATGTCTTCTAAGTCTACTCTGCTTTCCCTTTCTTTCCAGGGTAATAAATTATTTGGTTCTCAGTTGGATTCTATTATCTCAACTGTTACTGGAGGGAAAGGAACTTTTTTACCACAGGATAAAAAATCTAAAGGTAAATTTAGGTCTAATAATCGTTTTCGTTCCTTTCGTCACAACAAGGAACAAAAGCCTGATCCTTCATCCTCAGGAGCGGTATCAGTTTGGAAACCATCTCCAGTCTGGAATAAATCCAAGCCTTTTAGAAAATCAAAGCCAGCTCCTAAGTCCACATGAAGGTGCGACCCTCATTCCAGCTCAGCTGGTAGGGGGCAGATTACGTTTTTTTCAAAGAAATTTGGATCAATTCCGTTCACAATATTTGGATTCAGAATATTGTTTCAGAAGGGTACAGAATTGGCTTCAAGATAAAGCCTCCTGCAAAGAGATTTTTTCTTTCCCGTGTCCCAGTAAATCCAGCGAAGGCTCAAGCATTTCTGAAATGTGTTTCAGATCTAGAGTTGGCTGGAGTAATTATGCCAGTTCCTGTTCTGGAACAGGGGCTGGGGTTTTATTCAAATCTCTTCATTGTACCAAAGAAGGAGAATTCCTTCAGACCAGTTCTGGATCTAAAAATATTGAATCGTTATGTATGGATACCAACATTCAAAATGGTAACTGTAAGGACTATCCTGCCTTTTGTTCAGCAAGGGCATTATATGTCTACAATAGATTTACAGGATGCATATCTGCATATTCCGATTCATCCAGATCACTATCAGTTTCTGAGATTCTCGTTCCTAGACAAGCATTACCAGTTTGTGGCTCTGCCGTTTGGCCTAGCAACAGCTCCAAGAATTTTTACAAAGGTTCTCGGTGCCCTTCTGTCTGTAATCAGAGAACAGGGTATTGTGGTATTTCCTTATTTGGACAATATCTTGGTACTTGCTCAGTCTTCACATTTAGCAGAATCTCATACGAATCGACTTGTGTTGTTTCTTCAAGATCATGGTTGGAGGATCAATTTACTAAAAAGTTCATTGATTCCTCAGACAAGGGTAACCTTTTTGGGTTTCCAGATAGATTCAGTGTCCATGACTCTATCTTTGACAGACAAGAGACGTCTAAAATTGATATCAGCTTGTCGAAACCTTCAGTCACAATCATTCCCTTCGGTAGCCTTATGCATGGAGATTCTAGATCTTATGACTGCTGCATCGGACGCGATCCCCTTTGCTCGTTTTCACATGCGACCTCTTAAGCTCTGTATGCTGAACCAATGGTGCAGGGATTACACAAAGATATCTCAATTAATATCTTTGAAACCGATTGTACGACACTCTCTGACGTGGTGGAAAGATCACCATCGTTTAGTTCAGGGGGCTTCTTTTGTTCTCCCGACCTGGACTGTAATCTCAACAGATGCAAGTCTTACAGGTTGGGGAGCCATGTGGGGGTCTCTGACGGCACAAGGGGTTTGGGAATCTCAGGAGGTGAGATTACTGATCAATATTTTGGAACTCCGTGCAATTTTCAGAGCTCTTCAGTCTTGGCCTCTTCTAAAGAGAGAGTCGTTCATTTGTTTTCAGACAGACAATGTCACAACTGTGGCATACATCAATCATCAAGGAGGGACTCACAGCCCTCTGGCTATGAAAGAAGTATCTCGAATTCTGGTTTGGGCGGAATCCAGCTCCTGTCTAGTTTCTGCGGTTCATATCCCAGGTATAGACAATTGGGAAGCGGATTATCTCAGTCGCCAAACGTTGCATCCGGGCGAATGGTCTCTTCACCCAGAGGTATTTCTTCAGATTGTCCAAATGTGGGGACTTCCAGAAATAGATCTGATGGCCTCTCATCTAAACAAGAAACTTCCCAGGTATCTGTCCAGATCCAGGGATCTTCAAGCGGAAGCAGTGGATGCATTGTCACTTCCTTGGAAGTATCATCCTGCTTATATCTTTCCGCCTCTAGTTCTTCTTCCAAGAGTGATCTCCAAGATTCTGAAGGAATGCTCGTTTGTTCTGCTGGTAGCTCCAGCATGGCCTCACAGGTTTTGGTATGCGGATCTTGTCCGGATGGCCTCTTGCCAACCGTGGACTCTTCCGTTAAGACCAGACCTTCTGTCGCAAGGTCCTTTTTTCCATCAGGATCTCAAATCCTTAAATTTAAAGGTATGGAGATTGAACGCTTGATTCTTAGTCAAAGAGGTTTCTCTGACTCTGTGATTAATACTATGTTACTGGCTCGTAAATCTGTATCTAGGGAGATATATAATATAGAGTCTGGAAGACTTATATTTCTTGGTGTCTTTCTCATCATTTTTCCTGGCATTCTTTTAGAATTCCGAGAATTTTACAGTTTCTTCAGGATGGTTTGGAGAAAGGTTTGTCTACAAGTTCCTTGAAAGGACAAATCTCTGCTCTTTCTGTTCTTTTTCACAGAAAGATTGCTAATCTTCCTGATATTCATTGTTTTGTACAAGCTTTGGTTCGTATAAAACCTGTCATTAAGTCAATTTCTCCTCCTTGGAGTTTGAATTTGGTTCTGGGGGCTCTTCAAGCTCCTCCGTTTGAACCTATGCATTCGTTGGACATTAAATTACTTTTTTGGAAAGCTTTGTTCCTTTTAGCCATCTCTTCTGCCAGAAGAGTTTCTGAATTATCTGCTCTTTCTTGTGAGTCTCCTTTTCTGATTTTTCATCAGGATAAGGCGGTGTTGCGAACTTCTTTTGAATTTTTACCTAAGGTTGTGAATTCCAACAACATTAGTAGAGAAATTGTGGTTCCTTCATTATGTCCTAATCCTAAGAATTCTAAGGAGAAATCATTGCATTCTTTGGATGTAGTTAGAGCTTTGAAATATTATGTTGAAGCTACTAAGAATTTCCGAAAGACTTCTAGTCTATTTGTTATCTTTTCCGGTTCTAGGAAAGGTCAGAAGGCCTCTGCCATTTCTTTGGCATCTTGGTTGAAATCTTTAATTCATCATGCTTATGTCAAGTCGGGTAAAACTCCGCCTCAAAGGATTACAGCTCATTCTACTAGGTCAGTTTCTACTTCCTGGGCGTTTAGGAATGAAGCTTCGGTTGATCAGATTTGCAAAGCAGCAACTTGGTCTTCTTTGCATACTTTTACTAAATTCTACCATTTTGATGTGTTTTCTTCTTCTGAAGCTGTTTTTGGCAGAAAAGTACTTCAGGCAGCTGTTTCAGTTTGAATCTTCTGCTTATATTTTCAGTTTTTTTCATTATAAAATTTAAACTTTATTTTGGGTGTGGATTATTTTTCAGCGGAATTGGCTGTCTTTATTTTATCCCTCCCTCTCTAGTGACTCTTGCGTGGAAAGATCCACATCTTGGGTAGTCATTATCCCATACGTCACTAGCTCATGGACTCTTGCTAATTACATGAAAGAAAACATAATTTATGTAAGAACTTACCTGATAAATTCATTTCTTTCATATTAGCAAGAGTCCATGAGGCCCACCCTTTTTGTGGTGGTTATGATTTTTTTGTATAAAGCACAATTATTCCAATTCCTTATTTTTTATGCTTTCTCACTTTTTTCTTATCACCCCACTTCTTGGCTATTCATTAAACTGATTTGTGGGTGTGGTGAGGGGTGTATTTGTAGGCATTTTGAGGTTTGGGAAACTTTGCCCCTCCTGGTAGGAATGTATATCCCATACGTCTCTAGCTCATGGACTCTTGCTAATATGAAAGAAATGAATTTATCAGGTAAGTTCTTACATAAATTATGTTTTTTGGCTGAGGAGTATCATCTGCCTGGCATATGAGACTGCTGGACAGCAGCCTCCTGAAAGAATTACGGCTCATTCTACTAGGGCTGTGGCTTCCACATGGGCCTTTAAAAACGATGCTTCTGTTGAACAGATTTGTAAGGCTGCGACTTGGTCGTCCCTTCATACTTTTTCCAAAATTTACAAATTTGATACTTTTGCTTCTTCTCAGCCTGTTTTTGGGAGAAAGGTTCTTCAAGCAGAGGTGCCTTCCTTTTAGGTCTCTGTCTTGTCCCTCCCTTTCATCCGTGTCCTGTAGTTTTGGTATTGTATCCCACAAGTAAGGATGAAATCCGTGGACTCGTCGTATCTTGTAGAAGAAAAGGAAATTTATGCTTACCTGATAAATTTATTTATTCTACGATACGACGAGTCCACGGCCCTCCCTGTCATTTTAAGACAGATTATATTTTATTTTTACAACTTCAGTCACCTCTGCACCTTTAGCTTTTCCTTTCTCTTCCTAAACCTTTGGTCGAATGACTGGGGATGGAGGGAAGGGAGGAGCTATATATACAGCTCTGCTGTGGTGCTCTTTGCCACTTCCTGTTGGCAGGAGGATAATATCCCACAAGTAAGGATGAAATCCGTGGACTCGACGTATCGTAGAAGAAATCAATTTATCAGGTAAACATAAATTTCCTTTTTCTTAAAGCTCTCTTCATTCTGCCAATGTAGATAACGCTGCATTTACAGCTTACATAAGTGGTATTGCAGCTGCATTTATGCTTGATCCTATAACTTCATGAGCCATCAGTGTTTTTGAATGTGAGTCCAATGTACAGTTTCTTCTGGCATGAATGTTATTTTTTTTTAACCTGGCAAGATGGCCATATTTGGCATTTAAAAACCCATTAGTATCAGTGGGCTTTTAATAGTTTTTGATTGCTACCCTGCCATCTGAGTTGTGGAATAAAATAAGATCCAAAAATTCTTTTTAGTTTCTGTCCATTTTTATTATGATTCATATAGTTTATAAAATTGTGTTGTCCTATTTTTCAGTATCTTTCCAGACTACAGGGAGTGCAGAATTATTAGGCAAGTTGTATTTTTGAGGATTAATTTTATTATTGAACAACAAACCATGTTCTCAATGAACCCAAAAAACTCATTAATATCAAAGCTGAATAGTTTTGGAAGTAGTTTTTAGTTTGTTTTTAGTTATAGCTATTTTAGGGGGATATCTGTGTGTGCAGGTGACTATTACTGTGCATAATTATTAGGCAACTTAACAAAAAACAAATATATACCCATTTCAATTATTTATTTTTACCAGTGAAACCAATATAGCATCTCAACATTCACAAATATACATTTCTGACATTCAAAAACAAAACATAAACAAATCAGTGACCAATATAGCCACCTTTCTTTGCAAGGACACTCAAAAGCCTGCCATCCATGGATTCTGTCAGTGTTTTTATCTGTTCACCATCAACATTGCGTCCAGCAGCAACCACAGCCTCCCAGACACTGTTCAGAGAGGTGTACTGTTTTCCCTCCTTGTAAATCTCACATTTGATGATGGACCACAGGTTCTCAATGGGGTTCAGATCAGGTGAACAAGGAGGCCATGTCTTTAGATTTTCTTCTTTTATACCCTTTCTTGCCAGCCACGCTGTGGAGTACTTGGACGCGTGTGATGGAGCATTGTCCTGCATGAAAATCATGTTTTTCTTGAAGGATGCAGTCTTCTTCCTGTACCACTGCTTGAAGAAGGTGTCTTCCAGAAACTGGCAGTAGGACTGGGAGTTGAGCTTGACTCCATCCTCAACCCGAAAAGGCCCCACAAGCTCATCTTTGATGATACCAGCCCAAACCAGTACTCCACCTCCACCTTGCTGGTGTCTGAGTCGGACTGGAGCTCTCTGCCCTTTACCAATCCAGCCACGGGCCCATCCATCTGGCCCATCAAGACTCACTCTCATTTCATCAGTCCATAAAACCTTAGAAAAATCAGTCTTGAGATATTTCTTGGCCCAGTCTTGACGTTTCAGCTTGTGTGTCTTGTTCAGTGGTGGTCGTCTTTCAGCCTTTCTTACCTTGGCCATGTCTCTGAGTATTGCACACCTTGTGCTTTTGGGCACTCCAGTGATGTTGCAGCTCTGAAATATGGCCAAACTGGTGGCAAGTGGCATCTTGGCAGCTGCACGCTTGACTTTTCTCAGTTCATGGGCAGTTATTTTGCGCCTTGGTTTTTCCACACGCTTCTTGCGACCCTTTTGACTATTTTGAATGAAACGCTTGATTGTTCGATGATCACGCTTCAGAAGCTTTGCAATTTTAAGAGTGCTGCATCCCTCTGCAAGATATCTCACTATTTTTGACTTTTCTGAGCCTGTCAAGTCCTTCTTTTGACCCATTTTGCAAAAGGAAAGGAAGTTGCCTAATAATTATGCACACCTGATATAGGGTGTTGATGTCATTAGACCACACCCCTTCTCATTACAGCGATGCACATCACCTAATATGCTTAATTGGTAGTAGGCTTTCGAGCCTATACAGCTTTGAGTAAGACAACATGCATAAAGAGGATGATGTGGTCAAAATACTCATTTGCCTAATAATTCTGCACTCCCTGTATTATGATGTTGTCAATGTAACTAAAGTAGTGGACCCCATTTTTAGACCAAATATGTAAATTTTCAAAATGGTTCAATAAACGACATTCGCTTCCTCATCTCCTAACCTCTATAGGTTAAGCTTATGAGGAAGCAAATGCCATTTATTTCTGAGCATCATTTTGACAGTGAATATATTTAATTTGCAAAAATCTAAATCTGGGGAAAAGTGATCTTGGAAAACAAGACAAAACATCTGAATATGTACTGATTTGTTGTAAAACCTGACACATTAGTCTTGATATGCAAAGATTTATTTTTGTTGGGCATTACTGTTTCTTTCCTAAGATATGGTGAGTCCACGGCTTCATTAATTACTGTTGGGAATACCACTCCTGGCCAGCAGGAGGAGGCTTCCCTTCCCACAACCCACAGTCATTCTCTTTGCCTTCGGTGCAAGGAGGAGGTAAAGTTTTGGTGTCTGAAGAAAATTGGATTGCTTCGCTACAAGCAAGATATTATTATTTTGAAACCAGAGTAGGTTTAATCTGATCTTTTCTGTGTTCTGGGTATAGTTGTAGTCCATGTTGATCTTATCAGTAGAGTAGTGGTGAGTTTAAAGCAGTTAGGAACTTGTGAGTTGGGCCTTGCTGCGTTTTCCTAACATTGTTGCTGCCCTTAGAAAGAATGCCAGATTAGGTTTACTCTGTTCTCTCTTTTTTTGTACAGGCCTCTGTGAGGAGTGGCATCCTCTCATGTCGGGTAAGCTGTCCTCCTGCCAGACAGCTAGATGCAGGTAAGTGCCTTTCTATCTTTTAGGGTGGAGATATGGCACTTAAGATTTTAAACGAATTGGCTGCATCGTTTTGGGACATATATATCCTTTAAGGCAGGGAGCAGGCACTGATTTGTGATAAGAGACAGGGATTATACTATACTGCTGTTTAAAAGTTATTTCCCATTTTTATAACTGTGGGCTGTATGTTGCTTTGTTAAGTTCTGTTTAGACACGGATTTAACAGGTGGGCTAGTTCGCTCTCAGACTTATTTAGAGCGGGTTGTTATTATCTTTGACAACGTATTTTAATTTTTGGATGTGCAAACTTTGAGACTATACGAGGTACATGCGCTGGTGTCTGATTGTACCCGGTAAGGGTTTATGGCAAACAGTGCCTTGGGCTCAATTGCGTTTCCATTAGCAGGGGAAAGTCATGTTCAGTCAACATGTTTCCTTTATTGCGCAGCTCCTTCTTGACAGGTGAGATGCTGAGAATCATGCACTTTTTTTCTCTCTGGGAACTAGGACTAGTCCAGTAGCTTGCTAGTGTGGTACGTGACATGCCTCTACATTTCTGTTCTAAGATTAAATAGAGCAGTGTTCTCACGGCTGTGTGAGTTCGGCAATGGAGCTCTGCCGTCTTTTGCTCGGTTCTGTTGTTGTTACTGACTAAATAGATCCTTCAATAGATTTATAGATCCTTCAATAAATCATGCATAAGACATACATAATAATTGTTCAGATGATATTTATTATGCCTGCGGTACTGTTTTTTAAGGTGACACTACATAATAATTTTAATTTGTTTATTTTCTGTTATGAAATAGTGTTATGTATTGAGGCACAATTTCTTTGTTTTCCAAACTATTCTGTTCTAAGAACGCATGTTGTACCCTGATGCACTTTTGGTTTTGCTTATGATTGTTGCCCACTGAGCCCATTGTCTCTAAGGCTGATGCTGTTTAGGCAATGCCACAGCTTTCTCCTCAATTGTTCCAAGCCTTTTTCCCTGTGTCCTGTCTTTTAAAGGATGTTTCCTGTCGCTGTCTACATTAAATATCATGGTGCATGGTGCCTATAGCAGTAGGGGATTTCTACTCTGTCTAAGAGAACTACGATTCCTAGAGAGGATAGCTGTTCTTTTTAGGATCAATGGACTAAGTGGGAGGCTTACATGGAAGTTTGTATTGCCACTGGGTCAAGAGCGGCATCCTATTGGTGGGACGCTTGGTTTGATTCCAATTTGTTAGGGACTCCTTTGGAGGAGATCCAGAAAAGATTTAAGGTTCTTAAGCTAACTCATGGGGCTTTGTGGCTATATTCAGTGGATTTTCCTCTGAGTTCAAGCTTCTGGCGCGTCCTTAAAAGGTTAAGACCTTGTTTGATTCTGCCTTGACAGGAATATTTCTGATGATATGCGTGGAAAAGGGTCTTTGCTACCGCAAGACAAGATGAATAGACATAAAGGAGTTTGCCCCCAATATGGGATCAGTTTCCAAGTTGGGGGCTTTAGCCTTCAAACATGGATACGAGATGTCCAAGATAGGCTGTCCAAGATAGGCTGTGGACATAGTATCTCAGGTTTTCAACATAGAATTCATACCTTTTCTCCCAGAAACAGATTCCACCTCTCAATTTATCTGCAGGCCAGATAACAGTGAGACATTTTTGAAGTGTGTTTGGGACCTCTCTTCCCTGTGAGTGTTAGGTCCAGTTCCTGTAAGGGAACAGGGTCTAGTATTCTATTAATTTCTGTTCGTGGTTCCCGAAAAGGAGGGAATTTTTCGTCCTATGGTAGATCTAAAGTGTCTGAACAATTTTTCCAGGGTACCATCCTTTCAAGATGGAAACCATGGGTTTAATTCTTCCTTTGGTTCAAAAGGGTCAGTTCATGGTGACCATAGACCTGGAGGACGTGTATTTTCAAGTTCCTGAGTTTTGCCTTTATGTCAAACACTTTCAGCTTGTGACTCTTCCCTTTGGCCATGCCACGGCTCCCAGAGGGGGCTATCTTGGCAGTGACCAGGTTTCTGGGAACTGCTGTGGTGCCCTTCCTGGATGACATAATGGTTCAGGTGCCATCTTTCCAACAAGCAAACTCTCATACAGAGATCTTGTTGTCTTTTCTCATTTCCACAGATGGGAAGGGAATCTAAAAATAAGTTCCCTTGTTCCAGCTACTGGGGTAGTTTTCTTAGGGACCATCTTAGTTTCCATATCTCTGAAAATATTTTTTTGTCAGAGGTCAGAAAAAAGAGGATTCTTTCCTCTTGTTTCTTTCGGTACTCTTCTGTTTGACCCTTCAGTGGCTCAATTTATGGCGGTAATTGGTCTGCTGTGATGCATATTCAGATAGTATGTAACTGCCTTTCCCCCTACAAATCTTAATCTATGTTATGTGTATAAGGACAGAATCCATTTTAACCCTGCATCACACACTATAACTGCCTTTCCCCTACAAATCTTTATCTATGGTATGTGTATAAGGACAGAATCCACTTTAACCCTACATCACACACTATAACTGCCTTTCCTCCTACAAATCTTTAACTATGGTATGTGTAAAAGGACATAATCCATTTTAACTTCTTGAGCAGTCAGATTTTTCATCCTGGGGGGGCGCTTCTCCCGGAGATGTTCACCAGGTCAACCCTCAAATGGGGGGTGCTGGAGTTGGAGATGGCAGTATGCAAAGCTTCAAAGTTATGTTAAAGGTCAAGAGATCAGCAGGCTGCTCTGTTAAATACCCTGGTGGTTCTGTGGGATTTCAGTCTGACTTCTCTGTTCCTCAGTTTGCTCTCCTTCCATGAGTCATTGTTCGTATCAAATGGAAGTGAGCATCTGTATTTTTTTAATAGTTCCTGCATAGTCTCACAGGATCTGGTATACAGACCTAGAGGAGATGTATTTCTTCCACCTTGGTTGTTCCTGAGTAAGGACCTTCTATTTCAGGGTCCATTCTTTCATTGAACTTTCATTTTATCTGAAGCTTTCTGCTAGGAGATTGAATGCTTAGTTCTGTCTAATCTAGCTCTGAATCAGTCATTGAGACCATCATTCAGGCGTGCAAGCCTATTACTGGTAATTTTTTACCATAAAGTATGGCGTAATTTATGGGATTGGTGTGAATCCTAGGACTACTCTTTGAAGTAGGGTCAGGATTCCTAGGAGTTTTGCTCTTTCTCCAGGAAGGTCTGGAGGACAGTTTGTCAGTCAGTTTTCTGAAGGGTCAACTTTCTGCGTTATCCTTTTTTACACAAGTGTCTGGCAGATGTGCAAGATGTAGAATCTTTTTGTCAGACCCTGGTTAGTATCAGGCCTGTGTTTAAGTCTGTTGCTCATCTTGGAGTTTTAACCTTGGTTTAAGGCTTTGCAGCAGGCTCAGTTTGAGCCATGCCATTCCATAGATTTTAATTATTTTTAGCTTGGAAGTTTTCTTTTTTGCTATATCTTCTGCTCGGAGAGTTTAGTTACTCTCGGCTTTGCAGTGTGATTCATTTTATCTTATTTTGGAAAAGGTGGTTAATTTTTATCCTAAGTGGAAATTTTGTTTGGGAATTTGTTGTTCCCTCTCTGTGTCCTCATTCTTATATGTTGAGAAACGTGCGTGCACAATTTGAATGTTGTGCATGCTTAATATTTTTTCTTCTGTTTTTGTTTGTTTTCTCTGTATCAGAAAGCTACTGCTACTTCTCTTTTCTCTGGTTGAGAAGTTTATTTTGTTTGTTTTTCAGACTGCGGGGCTGCAGTCTCCTGAGAGAGTTATGGCTCATTACACGAGGGCTGTCTCTTCTTCTTGGATTTTCACACATGAAGTTTCTGTGGATCAGTTTTGCAAGGCTGCAACTTGGTCTTCCTTGCATACTTTTTCAAATTTTTTAAATTTGATTCTTTTGCCTCGGCTGAGGCTTCTTTTGGGAGAAAGGTTATTCAAGCAGTGGGGCCTTCTGTTTAGGTCTGCCTGTCTTGTCCCTCCCTATTCACCTGTGTCCTCTAGCTTGGGTATTGATTCCCAACAGTAATTGATGAAGCCGTGGACTCACCATATCTTAGGAAAGAAAACAGGATTTATGCTTACTTGATAAATCTATTTCTTTCAGGATATGGTGAATCCATGGCCCCGTCCTTTATTTTAAGACCGTTATTTTTTACTAAACCTCAGGCATCTCTACACCTTGTGTTACTCATTTTTTCTCCATTTACCTTTGGTCGAATGACTGGGGGTTGTGGGAAGGGAAGTGATACTTAACAGCTTTGCTGTGGTGCTCTTTGCCTCCTCCTGCTGGCCAGGAGTGGTATTCCCAACAGTAATTGATGAAGCCGTGGACTCAGCATATCCGGAAAGAAATAGATTTATCAGGTAAGCATAAATCCTGTTTTTTATGAATATGAGAGCTTAGTTACTCAAACATTTTGTTGTGATTTATGAATAAATGATCTGAACTTGATACTTATAAAAATAACAAGACTATTGCATTGAGCAATGATACTTTTTTATTGGACTAATTAAACATTTATAAGTTGACAAGCTTCAGACTTGAAAAAGGAAGGAACACTTTTATGAAAGCTTGTCAACTTATAAATGTATAGTTAGTCCAATAAAAAAGTATCATTGCTCAATGCAATACTCTTGTTATTGTGTATATATATATATAAAACGTCCACAGAATGCAGGCACTCACTGGTCTTGATAAAATATAACAATTTTATTTAGATATCATTAAAATGACATAACGTTTCGGCACCAGTATGTGCCTTTGTCAAATGTCAGCATGTAACCATAAGAATATGCAGCACACTTAAAATCAATATGACACACAATTAAAAAACATACCCCTTTTAAAGATGTGAGCAAGCTATTACCGCCATGCCGCCACTCGCATCTTCCCATTCATGGCAATGACGTCACGTACGCACGCTGCGTGCCTAGCGTGATGACGCATGGCACGGCGTTGCCATAGCGACGTCAGATAGCCACACGCGTCAGAGTGGGGAGTGACTTAATCACGCATACAGGTTACTGTCAGGGACGTCTGTGTATACTTGTTGCTAACATCAACCAAACAATCCACAATGTGTATAGCGTGTTTAACGTTTGGACATAGCGGTTATAAACAGAACCATTGATAATATTAGAAACATATTATTAGATGGCATATTAGAACATAATCTGATAGATGATTAGAACTAATGTGTTATTGCTATATGCGAAAAACTGTCTAACTCAGAAAAAAAGGAGGCCAATCAAAGGGCCATCCTTAGAGAATAGGCACTATGTGCCAAAATAGACAGTAAAAGGCATCAGCACAAGAAAAACATAGAACCTTGCCATTACAATACATCATACAGATGAAGACAAGTGAAAATTGTCACTATTAAATTTGTCACTATTAAATTTGTAACCCCTGGTGCAAGACATTAGTAGATGTATTAAGAAACTTAATCATATAAATATATGAACAATTGCATATATATTGTAACATCATGCCACCCTGGGGTACAGATAGAAACTTTTGAGTGAATAGTAGTGAGCTATCATTTAGGTATGTCCAGGACAATGACTCTTCAGTGTGGTATTAATAGAATGGACTAAAGTCCAGTGAGGTGTTGAGGCCTTTAGGGACCAACGTGTCCAACCTGTGAATCCATCTGCTTTCAAGCTGGAGCAGTCTATTGGCCCTATCACCCCCTCTTGGCATGGGGGGGAATGTGGTCAATCAACATGGACCTGATACTTGACACAGAGTGTTTCAAAGCCACGCAGTGGCGTGCTACTGGCTGATCTGATTCGCCAGATTTCAATGCAGCACGAATTGCACACCGATGGTTCACCATCCTATCACGGAAGGGGGTAATCGTCTTACCCACATATACACTGGAACAAGGGCAAATCAATATGTAAATTACATAGTTACTCATGCAACTCAAGCGATGGTTTATCTTGTACCTCTTGTTCGAATGTGGGTGCTGGAACGAATTACCCCGAGTCATGCTATTGCATGTAGTGCAATTGCCACAGGGGAAACAACCCATTTTGGAGGTTTTAAGCCATGATTCCTTATGGTAGTGTTTAACAGGATCCGATTTTACTAGGTGGTCCCTGAGGTTTTTGGCTCTGCGATAGACCAATCTCGGAGGTGGCATGTTCCGAAAAGGTACTGTGGGATCAGTCTCCACGACCGGCCAGTGTTTACGCACTGCTCCTGTCAACTTTTCATTACCAGGTGTGTAGGTGGTAATCGGGTTAAGCTGTTCATGTTTGGTTTTGCTCTGTTCTTTCGGGCCATCCATACACAGCCTCTCTTGCGTCTTAATAATTTCAGCTCTGGCATACCCTCTGTTACTCAATTTCTTGCCTATTTCCTCCAACTGAGTGGTCCGTAATGATAGCTCACTGTTGTTTCTCAGGACTCTGGTGAGCTGGGAGGTGATGACACCTTGCTTTTGGTGTGCAGGGTGGAAGCTTCTGGCATCTAATAAGGAGTTGCGGTCCGTGGGTTTAGTGTACAAGGATGTACCGAACCGCAACTTGCCTGATTCATCCACCTTGAACACATTCAAATCAAGAAAATGTACACAATTTAAATCATATTCAAGCTTGAAACGTATAGGAGACTCCATAAGGTTCAAATGTGACACCCACTCACGCAAAGATGATTCACTACCCCTCCAGATGAGAAACATGTCATCAATGTGGCGGCATGGCGGTAATAGCTTGCTCACATCTTTAAAAGGGGTATGTTTTTTAATTGTGTGTCATTGATTTTAAGTGTGCTGCATATTCTTATGGTTACATGCTGACATTTGACAAAGGCACATACTGGTGCCGAAACGTTATGTCATTTTAATGATATCTAAATAAAATTGTTATATTTTATCAAGACCAGTGAGTGCCTGCATTCTGTGGACGTTTTGGATTATTTACAGCAGAGCACCGTGGCACTTAACGAGTGGTGAGATTGTGCTTTCCCTCTAAGGAACTGTACATTTGCTTTTTGCATTAGGGTTTAAGCACTCCTATTATTTATACACTGTATCTAGTGGACTTTGCTTTGGTATCACACGCTTACTATCCTGTTGATGCTCTTGGAGTAATCATTTTGTTTTTACATTTACCCCTATACTGATGATGGCTGAGGCTGCTGGCATACCTGAATATTCTCAGTTGGATGATGATTTCAACACGGATCCTTTAGCATTTACAGATGAAGATAGGATTCTTATCCCTGAGGACCTGAGTGAGCTGGGTGGTGAGACACCAATTAATGTCTATCATAGAATGCTTAATTTGTGTAGAAAAGAAATAGATTACCATCTACATGCTGTTTTTCTTTCTAGTTACTTTAGGAAAAAATTCATTCCCAGGGGTTTTCGTGTTAAAAATATACCGACCCTGGGTAGGCAGATTGTGGAGTTCTGTTAAAGGTGGTGTACAATATTAAATAAATGCTCTTATGACTTGATCCTTTTAGTGATCGAGGAAGTCACCAGACTAGGGGTAAAAATCAAGGCTGAATTGGACACCATCAAAGAGCAGAGCATCCACATTCTGACTAATGATACTAGCCAGGAGTGGGTCACTAAACTCGATGGCCTTGTAAATAAGTATCGTACTGATTTGATTAATTTCAAAAATAAGAAACTCAATAATGTTGAGAATGATTATAGAGAAAGGAGGGTATATAGGTAACTATATGGTAAAGAGGATGGTACATATAGACGGCGTAGGAATCTTAGATCTAGGAATACATTAAGTATTGTAGACAGCAGTGGGGGTGATTCTTCTGGCACTGAGGCCAGTGTTAGTAATGATCACACCCCTGCACAAGTCAACCAATCTGAACATTTTTTAGGGGTGACTACTCGCTCAACTGCGAAACCCCACCACCAATGCCCCAAGACAAAAGAGGACAAAAAAATGTAAAACCAGGCGAGGGGGGCACAAATAAAAATCTAAAACAGATTCGCAAGAAATAGATGTTATATTCAATCTTAGTAGCAGACCACTCAGTAGCGCTGAACGGTCTCTACTTAATCATGGATCGTCATTTATTCCCATCCCAAAACCAGATAAATTTGAACAACTAGTCGATATCCACAGATTCCAACGCCAACTTAAGTTAAAGGATCACTTTAGAGAAGAGACCCCTCAGAGTGAGGGTTTTAAGAAAAAATCGACGTTTGAGCCTCCTAATACACATACATCAATTTGGAGCTATATGAGGGTACTAACCAGCAATTTGGTAGAAAACACTCCCACACGTTTATATTCTAATCTTACGTTAGCTGAGCAAAAGGCTCTCACTGAATTAGGTAATGATACCTCAATCATCATCCGCCCTGCGGATAAGGGGGGTTCTATAGTTATCCTTGATTACACTGACTACCGACAGGAGGCTCTTAGACAACTAGCTGATGTGAATACTTATGTCAAACTAAAAAGTAACCCTACCTCTATCTACAAGTCTCTTATCGATTCCTTCCTTCAAAATGGTCTTACGGCTGGCCATCTGAGTGAAAAGGAATATACATTTCTTACCACTGACTATCCGGTTGTGCCCACATTATACCTTCTCCCAAAGGTCCATAAGACCTTGGTGAACCCACCGGGCAGGCCTATCGTGTCTGCCCGGGGGTCTGTACTTACCAACATAGCCATCTACATCGACTCACATCTTCAGAATGTGGTTAAGAATACTGATGCTTATTTGCAGGACTCACCGAGTCTTTTGAAAATCCTGAAAGATTATTCTGATCTTCAACATGATGACATCCTGGTCACCATGGATGTTGACAGCCTCTACACGGTGATTCCCCACGCGGGTGGGGTGGAGGCTGTCAGGTCCATGGTGACAGGTAATGTTATTTACTTTGGACCATCTATTGAATTCCTTTGTACATTGTTATCATTTTGTCTGGACAAAAATTATTTTAAGTTTGAGGAAAGTTATTATTTACAGATTTCAGGGACTGCCATGGGTTCGAATGTGGCACCCACTTACGCTAATATCTTTATGGCATGGTATGAGCGTGAACTCATGAAGCCTTTTGAGAACCCCAAGGTGAAATATTATACACGCTACATTGATGACGTGTTTCTCATCTGGAGGGGTAGTGAATCATCTTTGCGTGAGTGGGTGTCACATTTGAACCTTATGGAGTCTCCTATACGTTTCAAGCTTGAATATGATTTAAATTGTGTACATTTTCTTGATTTGAATGTGTTCAAGGTGGATGAATCAGGCAAGTTGCGGTTCGGTACATCCTTGTACACTAAACCCACGGACCGCAACTCCTTATTAGATGCCAGAAGCTTCCACCCTGCACATCAAAAGCAAGGTGTCATCACCTCCCAGCTCACCAGAGTCCTGAGAAACAACAGTGAGCTATCATTACGGACCACTCAGTTGGAGGAAATGGGCAAGAAATTGAGTAACAGAGGGTATGCCAGAGCTGAAATTATTAAGACACAAGAGAGGCTGTGTATGGATGGCCCGAAAGAACAGAGCAAAACCAAACGTGAACAGCTTAACCTGATTACCACCTACACACCTGGTAATGAAAAGTTGACAGGAGCAGTGCGTAAACACTGGCCGGTCGTGGAGACTGATCCCACACTACCTTTTCGGAACATGCCACCTCCGAGATTGGTCTATCACAGAGCCAAAAACCTCAGGGACCACCTAGTAAAATCGGATCCTGTTAAACACTACCATAAGGAATCATGGCTTAAAACCTCCAAAATGGGTTGTTTCCCCTGTGGCAATTGCATTACATGCAATAGCATGACTCAGGGTAATTCATTCCAGCACCCACATTCGAACAAGAGGTACAAGATAAACCATCGCTTGAGTTGCATGAGTAACTATGTAATATACATATTGATTTGCCCTTGTTCCAGTGTATATGTGGGTAAGACGATTACCCCCTTCCGTGATAGGATGACGAACCATCGGTGTGCAATTCGTGCTGCATTGAAATCTGGCGAATCAGATCAGCCAGTGGCACGCCACTGCGTGGCTTTGAAACACTCTGTGTCAAGTATCAGGTCCATGTTGATTGACCACGTTCCCCCCATGCCAAGAGGGGGTGATAGGGCCAATAGACTGCTCCAGCTTGAAAGCAGATGGATTCACAGGTTGGACACGTTGGTCCCTAAAGGCCTCAACACCTCACTGGACTTTAGTCCATTCTATTAATACCACACTGAAGAGTCATTGTCCTGGACATACCTAAATGATAGCTCACTACTATTCACTCAAAAGTTTCTATCTGTACCCCAGGGTGGCATGATGTTACAATATATATGCAATTGTTCATATATTTATATGATTAAGTTTCTTAATACATCTACTAATGTCTTGCACCAGGGGTTACAAATTTAATAGTGACAAATTTAATAGTGACAGTTTTCACTTGTCTTCATCTGTATGATGTATTGTAATGGCAAGGTTCTATGTTTTTCTTGTGCTGATGCCTTTTACTGTCTATTTTGGCACTTAGTGCCTATTCTCTAAGGATGGCCCTTTGATTGGCCTCCTTTTTTTCTGAGTTAGACAGTTTTTCGCATATAGCAATAACACATTAGTTCTAATCATCTATCAGATTATGTTCTAATATGCCATCTAATAATATGTTTCTAATATTATCAATGGTTCTGTTTATAACCGCTATGTCCAAACGTTAAACACGCTATACACATTGTGGATTGTTTGGTTGCTGTTAGCAACAAGTATACACAGACGTCCCTGACAGTAACCTGTATGCGTGATTAAGTCACTCCCCACTCTGACGCGTGTGGCTATCTGACGTCGCTATGGCAACGCAGTGCCATGCGTCATCATGCTAGGCATGCAGCGTGCGTACGTGACGTCATTGCCATGAATGGGAAGACGCGAGTGGCGGCATGGCAGTAATAGCTTGCTCACATCTTTAAAAGGGGTATGTTTTTTAATTGTGTGTCATATTGATTTTAAGTGTGCTGCATATTCTTATGGTTACATGCTGACATTTGACAAAGGCACATACTGGTGCCGAAACGTTATGTCATTTTAATGATATCTAAATAAAATTGTTATATTTTATCAAGACCAGTGAGTGCCTGCATTCTGTGGACGTTTTGGATTATTTACAGCAGAGCACCGTGGCACTTAACGAGTGGTGAGATTGTGCTTTCCCTCTAAGGAACTGTATATATATATATATATATAATATATATATATATATATATACAGTTTATATATGTGTGTGTGTTAGAAGTTTTATTAGCTGCCGAAAAAGGAAGAAGGCAGCCGGCTCTTTTCTTCTTGTGAAAGTGCAACACACTAAGATCTGGATTTCCACATATCTAACTGTGTTCATCTGTGATTACATTGTATCTAAGCCTCTGCAGACTGCCCACTTTTATTCAGTTCTTTTGACAGACTTGCATTTTAGCCAATCAGTGCTGACTAATAAATAACTCCACAGGAGTGAGCCCAATGTTATCTATATGGAACACATAAGCTATCGCTGTCTAGCTGTGAAAACTGTCAAAATGCATTGAGATAAGAGGCGATCTTCAAGGGCTTAGAAATTAGCATATGAGCCTACCTAGGTTAAGCTTTAAAAAAAAAAATACCAAGAGAACAAAGCAAATTTGATAATAAAAATAAATTGAAAAGTGGTTTAAAATCGCAATGCCCTTCCTGAATCATAAATGTTTATTTTTTTACTAAACTGTCCCTTTAAATGCTTCCTTTGTGTACCATTAATTTAATATGAAAACCCAGTTCCTATGATATTGAGGTTTGCATTTAGTGGCGTCTCTAGGATTTACTTATATGGAAGAGAAGCTTGCTGGTGCCTACCAGTGTTTTTGTTGGTGAGCCCACAATGGGGGGGCGGATCAAGTGGTCCGTGGCTGGGGTAGGGTGCTCTGTCGGCAGGATCATGCAGACTTTTAGGAACCTGGGCAAAGTGGTGATTGAAAAATGAGGGGCGATCACATTTGGGGGGCAGCCATTATATTGGGGTCTAGTGACCCCCCTGCCCCCCCCCAGCAATGCAACTGGTTACATTTATGAAGATATAGTATATACAACATTGGACGGTGAGCAGAGACCCAGAAGCAACTTGCACATTACAACAATAAATATTGACGGATGAGTTTTGTGCTCATTACTGTGTTTCTGAATACATTATGAAGATGCAGATGTAGCTTTAAAGCCTTTATGGTTCTAGCTTGTTCATGCAAACCTGCAACCACAAGTGAAGAAGCAGCTATCTTAAGTGTAATTGAAAGTTTATAATGAATAATATATTAGTGATGTGCAGGGAAGAAAATTATGTGTCGGACAAAGTTTTTGTTACAAATATTAATGGAAATTAATTTCCTCGAATATTTGGTAGCTGCACTATTCGGTATTTGTTTAGTTTAAAATGAAAATCAAATTTTCGTTAAATATTAATTAAATAATTTATATTAGACAGTGTTATTATGAGTGTAACTGTACATTGTAATGTATTTCTCTTGTAAGGTGTATCCAGTCCACGGATTTATCCATTACTTGTGGGATATTCTCCTTCCCAACAGGAAGCTGCAAGAGGATCACCCACAGCAGAGCTGTCTATATAGCTCCTCCCCTAACTGCCACCTCCAGTCATTCTCTTGCAGCTCTCGACAAGGGAAGTATCAAGAGAGTGGTGAATTAGTGTAGTTTATCTTCAATCAAAAGTTTGTTATTTTTACAACGGTACTGGCGTTGTACTGGTTTTTTACCTCAGGCAGAAATTAGAAGAAGAGTTTTGCCTGAGGCTTTTGATGATCTTAGCAGTTTGTAACTAAGGTCCCCTGCTGTTCTCACACATGACTGAAGAGTATGTGAAAACTTCAGCTGGGGAACGGCCTGCAGATTTAACTGCTCTGAGGTATGTTCAGTATATTTTTTTCTAGAGAGATGATAAGACCTAGAAAATGCTGACAGTGCCTGATTGCAGTGATTTAACAAATGACTGGCATCATGCTTGCAGTAAAGGGTAATATTCATATTACTTGCTATTATGGCTTAGTATGTAAAACGTTTGCATAATATATAAAGAACGTTTTTTTACTGAGGGTGATAAATAGTAGTTATTTATGGCCCTTTCACTTTGAGTGCATGGTGGGAGGGGCCTATTTTCACGCTCTAATTGCGCAGTTGTTTTTACATTCTGAGACACCCAGCTTCCCTGAATGAGTCCCCTGACATATTGGACCTCTGTAAGGGGTTTTTGTGCCTACAAAAGTCGTTTTATGGGAAGGTAGGAGCCACAGTAGAGCTATGACAGTTTGCTTGTGACTGTTATAACGGTTTTACCATTTTTTTGCTTTGTTTTTGAGCCTGAGGGGTTAATCATCCATTTGCAAGTGGGTGAAATGCTATTTTAGTCTTTTATACACACTGTAAAAATTTCGTAAAGTTAACTGCTTTTTTTCACTGTTTTGCAGTTTTTGTGTTTGTTTTTTTCCCTTAAAGGCACAGTACCATTTTTATATTCTGCTTTTTCACATTAATTAAAGTGTTTTCCAAGCTTGATGGTCTCATTACTAGTCTGTTAAACATGTCTGACATAGAGGAAACTCCTTGTTCATTATGTTTAGAAGCCATTGTGGAACCCACTCTTAGAATGTGTACCAAATGTACTGATCTTACTATAAGTTATAAAGACCATATTCTGGCTTTAAAAGATTTATCACCAGAGGAAATTGACAAGGGGAAAGTTATGCCGACTAACTCTCCCCACGTGTCAGAGCCTATAACTCCCGCTCAAGGGATGCCAAGTACATCTAGCGCGCCCATTGCGTATATTTTACAAGACATGGCGGTAGTTATGAATCATACCCTTACAGAAGTATTGTCCAAACTGCCAGGGTTACAAGGAAAGCGAGACAGCTCTGGGGCTAGAACAAATACAGAGCTCTCTGATGCTTTAGTAGCTATGTCTGATATACCCTCACAATGTGCAAAAGCCGAAGCAGGAGAGCTTCTATCTGTGGGTGATTTTTCTGACTCAGGGAAGACACACCTGATTCTGATATGTCTACATTTAAATTTAAGCTTGAACACCTCCACATGTTGCTCAGGGAGGTTTTAGCAACTCTGGATGACTGTGACGCCATTGTAGTCCCAGAGAAATTGTGTAAATTGGATAAATACTATGCAGTGCCTGTTTACACTGATGTTTTTCCAATACCTAAGAGATTTTCAGAAATAATTACTAAGGAATGGGATAGACCAGGTGTACCGTTCTCTCCCCCTCCTGTTTTTAAAAAGATGTTTCCTATAGATGCCGCTACACGGGACTTGTGGCAAACGGTCCCTAAGGTGGAGGGAGCATTCTCTACCCTAGCGAAGCGTACAACTATCCCTGTCAAGGACAGTTGTGCTTTTCTAGATCCAATGGACAAAAAATTACAGGGTTACCTTAAGAAAATTTTTACTCAACAAGGTTTTATTCTACAGCCCCTTGCATGCATTGCCCCTGTCACTGCTGCTGCAGACTTCTGGTTTGAGTCTCTAGAAGAGGCTCTGCAGGTAGAAACCCCATTGGATGATATCCTTGACAAGCTTAAAGCTCTTAAGCTAGCCAATTCATTTGTTACTGACGCCGTTGTTCATTTAACCAAGCTAACGGCTAAAAACTCAGGTTTTGCTATTCAGGCGCGTAGAGCGCTATGGCTTATATCCTGGTCAGCTGACGTTACTTCAAAGTCTAAGCTTCTCAACATTCCCTTCAAGGGGCAGACCCTATTCGGGCCTGGACTGAAGGAGATTATTTCCGATATTACTGGAGGAAAAGGTCACGCCCTTCCTCAGGATGGGTCCAATAAATTAAGGACCAAACAGACTAATTTTCGTTCCTTTCGAAACTTCAAGAGTGGCGCAGCTTCAACTTCCTCTAATACAAAACAAGAGAGAAATTTTGCCCAGTCCAAGCCGGTCTGGAGACCTAACCAGGCTTGGAACAAAGGAAAGCAGGCCAAAAAACCTGCTGCTGCCTCTAAGACAGCATGAAAGATCAGCCCCCGATCCGGAAACGGATCTAGTAGGGGGCAGACTTTCTCTCTTTGCCCAGGCTTGGGCAAGAGATGTCCAGGATCCCTGGGCGTTGGAAATTGTGTCCCAGGGATATCTTCTGGACTTCAAAGCTTCTTCCCCAAAAGGGAGATTTCATCTCTCACAATTATCTGCAAACCAGATAAAGAGAGAGGCATTCTTACATTGTGTTCAGGACCTCCTAGTTATGGGAGTGATCCACCCAGTTCCAAAGGAGGAACAGGGGCAAGGCTTCTATTCAAATCTGTTTGTAGTTCCCAAGAAAGAGGGAACTTTCAGACCAATCTTAGATCTCAAGATCCTAAACAAATTTCTCAGGGTCCCATCCTTCAAGATGGAGACTATTCAAACCATCCTACCTATGATCCAGGAGGGTCAATATATACCGTGGACTTAAAGGATGCTTATCTTCACATTCCGATACACAGAGATCATCATCGGTTTCTCAGGTTCGCCTTCCTAGACAGGCATTACCAGTTTGTGGCTCTTCCCTTTGGGTTAGTTACGGCACCAAGCATCTTTACAAAGGTTCTAGGGTCACTCTTAGCGGTCCTAAGGCCGCGGAGTATAGCAGTAGCCCCTTACTTAGATGACATTCTGATACAGGCGTTGAATTTTCAAATCGCCAGGTCCCATATTGTGCTGGCATTCCTGAGGTCTCATGGGTGGAAAGTGAACGAAGAAAAGAGTTCTCTATCCCCTCTCACAAGAGTTTCCTTCCTAGGAACTCTGATAGATTCTGTAGAAATGAAGATTTACCTGACAGAGGCCAGGTTGTCAAAACTTCTAAATTCCTGCCGTGTTCTTTATTCTACTTCTCGCCCTTCAGTGGCTCAGTGTATGGAAGTGATCGGCTTAATGGTAGCGGCAATGGACATAGTGCCGTTTGCTCGCCTACATCTCAGACCGCTGCAACTCTGCATGCTCAGTCAGTGGAATGGGGATTACACAGATTTGTCCCCTCTACTAAATCTGGATCAAGAGACCAGAGATTCTCTTCTCTGGTGGCTATCTCGGGTCCATCTGTCCAAGGGTATGACCTTTCGCAGGCCAGATTGGACAATAGTAATGACAGATGCCAGCCTTCTGGGCTGGGGTGCAGTCTGGAACTCCCTGAAGGCTCAGGTTCATCAGATTTCAGTCGGACAATATCACAACTGTAGGCTACATCAACCATCAAGGGGGAACAAGGAGTTCCCTTGCAATGTTGGAGGTTTCAAAAATAATTCTATGGGCAGAGGTTCACTCTTGCCATCTATCAGCTATCCATATCCCAGGAGTAGAGAACTGGGAGGCGGATTTTATAAGTCGGCAGACTTTTCATCCGGGGGAGTAGGAACTCCATCCGGAAGTGTTTGCACAGTTGATTCAACGTTGGGGCAAACCAGAATTGGATCTCATGGCGTCTCGTCAGAACGCCAAGCTTCCTTGTTACGGGTCCAGGTCCAGGGATCCCAAGGCAGCACTGATAGATGCTCTAGCAGCGCCTTGGTCCTTCAACCTGGCTTATGTATTTCCACCGTTTCCTCTGCTCCCTCTTCTGATTGCCAAGATCAAGCAGGAGAGAGCTTCGGTGATTTTGATAGCACCTACGTGGCCACGCAGGACTTGGTAGGCAGATCTGGTGGACATGTCATCCCTTCCACCATGGACTCTACCGCTGAGGCAGGACCTTCTACTTCAGGGTCCTTTCAACCATCCAAATCTAATTTCTCTGCGTCTGACTGCTTGGAGATTGAACGCTTGATTTTATCAAAACGTGGTTTCTCTGAATCGGTCATTGATACCTTAATTCAGGCTCGAAAGCCTGTCACCAGGAAAATCTATCATAAGATATGGTGTAAATATCTTCATTGGTGTGAATCCAAGGGTTACTCATGGAGTAAAGTCAGGAGTCCCAGGATATTATCTTTTCTCCAAGGAGGATTGGAGAAGGGGTTGTCAGCTAGTTCCTTAAAGGGACAGATTTCTGCTCTGTCTATTCTTTTGCACAAGCATCTGGCGGATGTTCCAGATGTTCAGGCGTTTTGTCAGGCTTTAGTTAGAATCAAGCCTGTGTTTAAACCTGTTGCTCCGCCATGGAGTTTAAATTTAGTTCTTAAGGTTCTTCAAGGGGTTCCGTTTGAACCTCTGCATTCCATAGATATCAAGCTTTTATCTTGGAAAGTTCTGTTTTTGGTAGCTATCTCTTCGGCTCAAATAGTTTCAGAGTTATCTGCCTTACAGTGTGATTCCCCTTTTCTGATCTTCCATGCAGATAAGGTAGTTTTGCGTACCAAACCTGGGTTTCTTCCTAAGGTGGTATCTAATAAGAATATCAATCAGGAGATTGTTGTTCCGTCACTGTGTCCTAATCCTTCTTCAAAGAAGGAACGTCTATTACATAATCTTGACGTGGTTCGTGCTTTAAAGTTTTATTTACAAGCTACTAAGGATTTTCGTCAAACATCAGCATTGTTTGTTGTTTACTCTGGACAGAGAAGAGGCCAAAAGGCTTCAGCAACTTCTCTTTCTTTTTGGTTAAGAAGTATAATCCGCTTAGTTTATGAGACTGCTGGCCAGCAGCCTCCTGAAAGAATTACAGCTCATTCCACTAGAGCGGTGGCTTCCACATGGGCTTTTAAAATTAGGCTTCTGTTGAACAGATTTGTAAGGCGGCGACTTGGTCTTCGCTTCATACTTTTTCTAAATTCTACAAGTTTGATACTTTTGCTTCTTCGGAGGCTATTTTTGGGAGAAAGGTCTTACAGGCAGTGGTGCCTTCCGTTTAAGCGCCTGCCTTGTCCCTCCCTTTATCCGTGTCCTATAGCTTTGATATTGGTATCCCACAAGTAATGGATGAATCCGTGGACTGGATACACCTTACAAGAGAAAACAAAATTTATGCTTACCTGATAAATTTATTTCTCTTGTGGTGTATCCAGTCCACAGCCCGCCCTGTCATTTTAAGGCAGATGTTTTTTATTTTTAAACTATAGTCACCACTGCACCCTATAGTTTCTCCTTTCTCTTGCTTGTCTTCGGTCGAATGACTGGAGGTGACAGTTAGGGGAGGAGCTATATAGACAGCTCTGCTGTGGGTGATCCTCTTGCAGCTTCCTGTTGGGAAGTAGAATATCCCACAAGTAATGGATGAATCCGTGGACTGGATACACCACAAGAGAAATAAATGTATCAGGTAAGCATAAATTTAGTTTTTTTATGTGTTTTGTGCAACTTTTTAGTTACGGAAAACAGTTAACCACAGCTCTGAGATCACTGTTAGAATTGTAGCGTAAATCTCAATTTTGCTCAACTTGTGATATCAGCACAATTAAAAATGCTCACGGAGACACGATATCCAGAGGCGTAACTAGAAACCGCAGGGACCCGGTGCAAGAATCCGCCCCCCGCGACCCCTCCCCCCCAAAAAGTGGGATTTTAATACATTTAATTTTTCTATTTTCTTTTTTTTTTGCAACATGTAACACAGTGAGGGGATAGGGGCTGTAGTGAGGGGATAGGGGCTGTAGTAGGAGGATAGGGGCAGTAGTGAAGGGATAGGGGCTGTAGTGAAGGGATAGGGGCTGTAGTGAGGGGATAGTGGCTGTAGTGGTGAGAATTCTCAGTGGCATATTTAGGTCCCTGCACTGATAGCCCGATAGTGATAGCTGTAGAGGGGAGATAGGGACTGTAGTGGGGTATAGGGGCTGTAATGATGGGATATGGGCTGTAGTGAGGGGATAGGGGCTGTAGTAGGAGGATATGGGCAGTAGTGGGAGGATAGGGGCAGTAGTGAGGGGAGAGTGGCTGTAGTGGTGAGAATTCTCAGTGGAATATTTAGGTTGCAAGTAAATTATGCAGTTTGTACACTTTATTTTTAGTGCTTGGGCACTAATTTATATATAATATATACACAGACACACACACATATATATATATATATCTTACTAGTCAGAATGAAAATGTACTAGTCCACTCAGATATATACAGAATATAGGGGCATGTACAGTATACTGCATTTCAGCTTGTAAATCACTGTTGGTTATTAGCCTAAGGCAACATTTCTGTGTCTGCAGATACTTGTGGTATGAAATAAAAAAACTGTCAAGTTACATACCTAGAAGAAACTGATTAATGATGTAATGTGTCAATTAGTTTAATGTTACTGACTGTAAAGATCAGTAAATAGTGTTAAAAGTGTCAAGATACAATAAGATAAATTCTGTAGTAATGAATATTATTATGAAGAACGAAAATAAGTTGTGAAATAACAACATAGCTGAGTATAAAAGATTTATAAATACAAGTGAAAACATAAAGGAAGATAATCTTATTTCTGCCACCATGTGTACTACTACTATTCATTATCACAATCACTACATATGACCATTTGATTCAAGCCACTGTATATATTGCCCTAAATCACACGCAGCCCACTCACCAGGTCTACCCCCACAAACAGTGAAAAGGGAGTAAACCTAAGCCCCGAATGGGAAACCTCTGTGCCTGGGGGCGGGTGACTCCTAGCAAGTACCCTTAAAGGAAATAGTGTGAAGAAGGTAGTGGACCCAGGCGCCTACCCTAAGGAGGCTAAGGTAAAAGAACCAGAAGAGGGCTTAAAAATGATTTAATAAAAGTGATTCCTCACGGATACCACTTTACACGAAACACTTCAATAAGAAAGGATTTTTTAAAAACAATTGTAAAAACAATGATGTGGTTGTAATATAAAAATACACTTCATGGATCCATGAGTGGGGGATAAAACCATCAATGAGTACAGAAATGAATCAACAATTAAAAAACAGTTTCAGAAATGAATCAACAGTAAAAAGCAATAAAAACAATAATGGTAGTCCTGAACTCTTTAAAAAATAGAACAAGGTGTAAAAATAGTGTAAAAGATGTGTCAATGTCCACAATAATTCCCCAAAAAATCCAAAAATGAAGGTGGTTCAAACAGCTAGGTGCTAGTAGAATCCAGTGATGAAATAGTGGGAAATGAATCCAAATCAAATAGTTGATATCCAATGTATAATAAAGTTCAATATAGTGAAAAAAGTAAAAAAGTATGTGATAGTAAATGTCAATCAAAAAAATGTCAATCAAAAAATATCTCAAAAAAATATAGTTATTCAAAAATAGTGTGGTAAAAATAAGCAGTCTGCAATCACAGTGCCATATTGAAAAGTAATCCAAAAAAAGAATAAAAATATATATATAAACAATACGATCTACCTGTGGAAAAAAAGAACAAAACAAATATAGTGTAGATTGTCCTTTAAAGTTGGCAATAATAGAATAAGGCTTACCAGTGCTGGTCTATGCGTTTCGGCCCGTGCTAGGCCTTTATCAAGACCCAAGACCCTTTATCAAGAGATATTTCTTTCATGTAATTAGCAAGAGTCCATGAGCTAGTGACGTATGGGATATACATTCCTACCAGGAGGGGCAAAGTTTCCCAAACCTCAAAATGCCTATAAATACACCCCTCACCACACCCACAAATCAGTTTTACAAACTTTGCCTCCTATGGAGGTGGTGAAGTAAGTTTGTGCTAGATTCTACGTTCATATGCACTCCGCAGCAGGTTGGAGCCCGGTTTTCCTCTCAGCATGCAGTGAATGTCAGAGGGATGTGAGGAGAGTATTGCCTATTTGAATTCAATGATCTCCTTCTACGGGGTCTATTTCATAGGTTCTCTGTTATCGGTCGTAGAGATTCATCTCTTACCTCCCTTTTCAGATGGACGATATACTCTTATATATACCATTACCTCTACTGATTCTCGTTTCAGTACTGGTTTGGCTTTCAACTACATGTAGATGAGTGTCCTGGGGTAAGTAAGTCTTATTTTCTGTGACACTCTAAGCTATGGTTGGGCACTTTTATATAAAGTTCTAAATATATGTGTTCAAACATTTATTTGCCTTGACTCAGGATGTTCAACGTTCCTTATTGCAGACAGTCAGTTTCATATTTGGGATAATGCATATGAATAAATCAATTTTTTTCTTACCTTAAAAATTTGACTTTTTTCCCTGTGGGCTGTTAGGCTCGCGGGGGCTGAAAATGCTTCATTTTATTGCATCATTCTTGGCGCTGACTTTTTTGGCGCAAAAAATTATTTTCTGTTTCCGGCGTCATACGTGTCGCCGGAAGTTGCGTCATTTTTTTACGTTTTTTTGCGCCAAAAGTGTTGGCGTTCCGGATGTGGCATCATTTTTGGCGCCAAAAGCATTTAGGCGCCAAATAATGTGGGCGTCTTTTTTGGCGCTAAAAAATATGGGCGTCGCTTTTGTCTCCACATTATTTAAGTCTCATTATTTATTGCTTCTGGTTGCTAGAAGCTTGTTCACTGGCATTTTTTCCCATTCCTGAAACTGTCATTTAAGGAATTTGATCAATTTTGCTTTATATGTTGTTTTTTCTATTACATATTGCAAGATGTCCCAGATTGACCCTGAGTCAGAAGATACTTCTGGAAAGTCGCTGCCTGGTGCTGGATCTACCAAAGTTAAGTGTATCTGCTGTAAACTTGTGGTATCTGTTCCTCCAGCTGTTGTTTGTAATGAATGTCATGACAAACTTGTTAATGCAGATAATATTTCCTTTAGTAATGTTACATTACCTGTTGCTGTTCCATCAACATCTAATACTCAGAGTGTTCCTGTTAACATAAGAGATTTTGTTTCTAAATCCATTAAGAAGGCTATGTCTGTTATTCCTCCTTCTAGTAAACGTAAAAGGTCTTTTAAAACTTCTCATTTTTCAGATGAATTTTTAAATGAACATCATCATTCTGATAATGATTCCTCTGGTTCAGAGGATTCTGTTTCAGAGATTGATGCTGATAAATCTTCATATTTATTCAAAATGGAATTTATTCGTTCTTTACTTAAAGAAGTCTTAATTGCATTAGAAATAGAGGATTCTGGTCCTCTTGATACTAAATCTAAACGTTTAAATAAGGTTTTTAAATCTCCTGTAGTTATTCCAGAAGTTTTTCCTGTCCCTGATGCTATTTCTGAAGTAATCTCCAGGGAATGGAATAATTTGGGTAATTAATTTACTCCTTCTAAACGTTTTAAGCAATTATATCCTGTGCCATCTGACAGATTAGAGTTTTGGGACAAAATCCCTAAAGTTGATGGGGCTATCTCCACTCTTGCTAAACGTACTACTATTCCTACGGCAGATAGTACTTCCTTTAAGGATCCTTTAGATAGGAAAATTGAATCCTTTCTAAGAAAAGCTTACTTATGTTCAGGTAATCTTCTTAGACCTGCTATATCTTTAGCGGATGTTGCTGCAGCTTCAACTTTTTGGATAGAAGCTTTAGCGCAACAAGTAACCGATCATAATTCTCATAGCATTGTTAATCTTCTTCAACATGCTAATAACTTTATTTGTGATGCCATCTTTGATATCATTAGAGTTGATGTCAGGTTTATGTCTCTAGCTATTTTAGCTAGAAGAGCTTTATGGCTTAAAACTTGGAATGCTGATATGTCTTCTAAGTCAACTTTGCTTTCCCTTTCTTTCCAGGGTAATAAATTATTTGGTTCTCAGTTGGATTCTATTATCTCAACTGTTACTGGAGGGAAAGGAACTTTTTTACCACAGGATAAAAAATCTAAAGGTAAATTTAGGTCTAATAATCGTTTTCATTCCTTTCGTCACAACAAGGAACAAAAGCCTGATCCTTCACCCACAGGAGCGGTATCAGTTTGGAAACCATCTCCAGTCTGGAATAAATCCAAGCCTTTTAGAAAACCAAAGCCAGCTCCCAAGTCCACATGAAGGTGCGGCCCTCATTCCAGCCCAGCTGGTAGGGGGCAGATTACGATTTTCAAAGAAATTTGGATCAATTCAATTCACAATCTTTGGATTCAGATCATTGTTTCAGAAGGGTACAGAATTGGCTTCAAGATAAAGCCTCCTGCAAAGAGATTTTTTCTTTCCCATGTCCCAGTAAATCCAGCGAAGGCTCAAGCATTTCTGAAATGTGTTTCAGATCTAGAGTTGGCTGGAGTAATTATGCCAGTTCCAGTTCTGGAACAGGGGCTGGGGTTTTATTTAAATCTCTTCATTGTACCAAAGAAGGAGAATTCCTTCAGACCAGTTCTGGATCTAAAAATATTGAATCGTTATGTAAGGATACCAACATTCAAAATGGTAACTATAAGGACTATCCTGCCTTTTGTTCAGCAAGGGCATTATATGTCCACAATAGATTTACAGGATGCATATCTGCATATTCCTATTCATCCAGATCACTATCAGTTTCTGAGATTATGTTTCCTAGACAAGCATTACCAGTTTGTGGCTCTGCCGTTTGGCCTAGCAACAGCTCCAAGAATTTTTACAAAGGTTCTCGGTGCCCTTCTGTCTGTAATAAGAGAACAGGGTATTGTGGTATTTCCTTATTTGGACGATATCTTGGTACTTGCTCAGTCTTCACATTTAGCAGAATCTCATACGAATCGACTTGTGTTGTTTCTTCGAGATCATGTTTGGAGGATCAATTTACCGAAAAGTTCATTGATTCCTCAGACAAGGGTAACCTTTTTAGGTTTCCAGATAGATTCAGTGTCCATGACTCTGTCTCTGACAGACAAGAGACGTCTAAAATTGATCTCAGCTTGTCGAAACCTTCAGTCTCAATCATTCCTTTCGTTAGCCTTATGAATGGAAATTCTAGGTCTTATGACTGCTGCATCGGACGCGATCCCCTTTGCTCGTTTTCACATGCGACCTCTTCAGCTCTGTATGCTGAACCAGTGGTGCAGGGATTACACAAAGATATCTCAATTAATATCTTTAAAACCGATTGTACGACACTCTCTGACGTGGTGGACAGATCACCATCGTTTAATTCAGGGGGCTTCTTTTGTTCTTCCGACCTGGACTGTAATTTCAACAGATGCAAGTCTGACAGGTTGGGGAGCTGTTTGGGGGTCTCTGACAGCACAAGGGGTTTGGGAATCTCAGGAGGTGAGATTACCAATCAATATTTTGGAACTCCGTGCAATTTTCAGAGCTCTTCAGTCATGGCCTCTTCTAAAGAGAGAATCGTTCATTTGTTTTCAGACAGACAATGTCACAACTGTGGCATATATCAATCATCAAGGAGGGACTCACAGTCCTCTGGCTATGGAAGAAGTATCTCGAATACTGGTATGGGCGGAATCCAGCTCCTGTCTAATTTCTGCGGTTCATATCCCAGGTATAGACAATTGGGAAGCGGATTATCTCTTCACCCAGAGGTATTTCTTCAGATTGTTCAAATGTGGGGACTTCCAGAAATAGATCTGATGGCTTCTCATCTAAACAAGAAACTTCCCAGGTATCTGTCCAGATCCAGGGATCCTCAGGCGGAAGCAGTGGATGCATTGTCACTTCCTTGGAAGTATCATCCTGCCTATATCTTTCCGCCTCTAGTTCTTCTTCCAAGAGTAATCTCCAAGATTCTGAAGGAATGCTCGATTGTTCTGCTGGTGGCTCCAGCATGGCCTCACAGGTTTTGGTATGCGGATCTTGTCCGGATAGCCTCTTGCCAACCATGGACTCTTCCGTTAAGACCAGACCTTTTGTCGCAAGGTCCTTTTTACCATCAGGATCTCAAATCCTTAAATTTAAAGGTATGGAGATTGAACGCTTGATTCTTAGTCAAAGAGGTTTCTCTGTGATTAATACTATGTTACAGGCTCGTAAATCTGTATCTAGGAAAATATATTATCGAGTCTGGAAGACTTATATTTCTTGGTGTCTTTCTCATCATTTTTCCTGGCATTCTTTTAGAATTCCGAGAATTTTACAGTTTCTTCAGGATGGTTTGGATAAAGGTTTGTCTGCAAGTTCCTTGAAAGGACAAATCTCTGCTCTTTCTGTTCTTTTTCACAGAAAGATTGCTAATCTTCCTGATATTCGTTGTTTTGTACAAGCTTTGGTTCATATAAAACCTGATATTAAGTCAATTTCTCCTCCTTGGAGTTTGAATTTGGTTCTGGGGGCTCTTCAAGCTCCTCCGTTTGAACCTATGCATTCATTGGACATTAAATTACTTTCTTGGAAAGTTTTGTTTCTTTTGGCCATCTCTTCTGCTAGAAGAGTTTCTGAATTATCTGCTCTTTCTTGTGAGTCTCCTTTTCTGATTTTTCATCAGGATAAGGCGGTGTTGCGAACTTCTTTTAGATTTTTACCTAAGGTTGTGAATTCTAACAACATTAGCAGAGAAATTGTGGTTCCTTCATTATGTCCTAATCCTAAGAATTCTAAGGAGAGATCATTGCATTCTGTGGATGTAGTTAGAGCTTTGAAATATTATGTTGAAGCTACTAAGAATTTCCGAAAGACTTCTAGTCTATTTGTTATCTTTTCCGGTTCTAGGAAAGGTCAGAAGGCCTCTGCCATTTCTTTGGCATCTTGGTTGAAATCTTTAATTCATCATGCTTATGTTGAGTCGGGTAAAACTCCGCCTCAAAGGATTACAGCTCATTCTACTAGGTCAGTTTCTACTTCCTGGGCGTTTAGGAATGAAGCTTCGGTTGATCAGATTTGCAAAGCAGCAACTTGGTCTTCTTTGCATACTTTTACTAAATTCTACCATTTTGATGTGTTTTCTTCTTCTGAAGCAGTTTTTGGTAGAAAAGTACTTCAGGCAGCTGCTTCAGTTTGATTCTTCTGCTTATAATTTCAGTTTTTTCACTATAAGATTTAAACTTTATTTTGGGTGTGGATTATTTTCAGCGGAATTGGCTGTCTTTATTTTATCCCTCCCTCTCTAGTGACTCTTGCGTGGAAGATCCACATCTTGGGTAGTCATTATCCCATACGTCACTAGCTCATGGACTCTTGCTAATTACATGAAAGAAAACATAATTTATGTAAGAACTTACCTGATAAATTCATTTCTTTCATATTAGCAAGAGTCCATGAGGCCCACCCTTTTTGTGGTGGTTATGATTTTTTGTATAAAGCACAATTATTCCAATTCCTTATTTTTTTATGCTTTCGCACTTTTGTCTTATCACTCCACTTCTTGGCTATGCGTTAAACTGATTTGTGGGTGTGGTGAGGGGTGTATTTATAGGCATTTTGAGGTTTGGGAAACTTTGCTCCTCCTGGTAGGAATGTATATCCCATACGTCACTAGCTCATGGACTCTTGCTAATATGAAAGAAATGAATGTATCAGGTAAGTTCTTACATAAATTATGTTTTTTTGATTGACATTTTTTTGATTGACATTTACTATCACGTACTTTTTTACTTTTTTTCACTACTTTTTTCACTATATTGAACTGTTTCCACATGAGCCTTTAGGCTCACCGGAAACAGGAATTAAGAAGCAGTGGTCTTAAGACCACTGCTCCTTAACTTGTCCGTTGCCTCTGTGGCTGCGGACAGCAATCCACCCGATCGCATATGATTGGGTTGATTAACACCCCCTGCTTTTGGCTATGTCCACAAAATATATCTGTTTATTTACACAGCTTTTTGGCTCATTAAGGAATTAACAATTAAATTCTAATTAATCCAGAAATATATACTTATACTTCTTGACCATGCAAGACATAACTATATGAAAGATAGTGGTGCTGAAATATCAGACAATACACCATACAAAGGTGAATATCTACTCACAGTGTATATTGCAGGTTACCGGCTCCTTTCCTTTCTCGGTTGTATAACTCTAGGTGCAAAATAGTGGTGCTGAAATATCAGACAATACACCATACAAAGGTGAATATCTACTCACAGTGTATATTGCAGGTTACCGGCTCCTTCCCAATATGAAAAGACAATATCACAGATTCAGTAAAAAAGTTTGTCTTTATTTGGCTCAACGCAAAAGCGTTTCAACGGTCCCAGCCGTCTTTCTCAAGAGCAATAAAAGTGCTTTACAAACCAAAGCATACCTTTCCGCTGCACAGGCGGCCTTTAAATACATGTCAGTTACGCTACCTGCTTCCCCATTGGAGGAGAGCAGGTTTACACCCGATTCAAAATTTCAATTGTAAATTTAAAATAAACATCTAAAAAAACATAAAAAACAATATTAATTATATTAGAAACTATAAGTTTGTTTTAAAATATAAAATTTCTGTAGATATCATCATTTTTGCCGGTTTTGTAGTTCCCTTTCAGGTAGTTTTCTGTTTCAAGTTCTCTTTCAGGTCCGGTATGTCAGTGAAGATCACATGTTATAGGTTGTCCAATGAAATTCAGTTTCTGGTATAGTGATGTTTTGTAGTTCCCTTTCAGGTAGTTCTCTATTTTAGGTTCCCATTCAGGTCTGATATGTCAGTGGGTATCACATGTTATCGAATGTCCAATGAAAAACAGTTTCTGATATAGTGATATTGATTGCCTTTTCTTTTTTTCTCAAAATAAAAAGACATAAGTGTTATTCACAGATACAAAGTTTCTTATATGAATTCTGCTTATCCAAATATTTAGAGGAGGTAGAATAAATTGCCACTTAGAAGTTTGTTACAAGTTAGAATAGATACTTTTCATAATTAAACATTCATATTATAAATAGACTTCTATACTTATTGAATGTTAAATATTGACTCAGCGACTTGTGTGTTGCATATAATTTCTTGAAATTAAGTGTGAGAATTATATTCTTTTGTACAATACGTGTATATATAAACATTAAGTGTGATGACATAACATGAACTGTCTGTATAAATACATGTTTATTTTGCCCCCCTTTCATGTACTAATGTTTTTCAGTATTCACTTTACACAAATTTTACTGGTTTATTTTTCTTAGGAACACATTATAGATTATCATCTGTTTTGCCCCCTTTCAAATGTTGAAGGTTTTTAAGACAAAAACACCTTTTTTTTTTGTGTGTGTGTCCTTATACTCGTATTCACCTCAACAAGAACAAAAAATGTTACTGATTTATTTAGGCCCCATATTTTCACCTTTTGAATGTATCATTTATTTTGCCCCCCCTTTCATATGTTAAGAGTTTTTTAGACAAAGGCAGCAATTTTTGTGTCCTTATTTAGACCCCATTGGGCATATGTTCTAAGTGTATGTATCCATTTTAATTCTCTTTGGTCTAGTTGTTTTGCCAGATTACCACCCCTCCAATGAAGTTCAACCTTCTCAATTCCTATCCATAGAAAGGATTCTTTTGTGAAATGTTCACAATTGTTGCAGTGTAGTGGCACTCAGTGGTCATCATGATTCTTTTCTATTTTATTTTGATGTTCCATGATTCTTGTTTTTAAAAATCTGGACGTTTGTCCTAGATACTGGATTTTGCAGCCACATTGCAACAAATATATCACATTTTTACTTTTGCAAGTAATGAATTCTTTTATTTCAAATTTTGTTCCCGTAACTGTGGAGTCAAATGTTTTGTGTGTTCTTCTGGTGTAGTTACAACCTTTGCATTTGCCGCAAGTGAAGAAACCTGTCATGTTACTTATTTGTAAAGTTTTATTTGGGGCTATGCCTTTTATGAGTGAGGGAGCTAATTTTTGTTTCAAATTTTGTCCTTTTCTGAAGATAACTGTGGGCTTAGCTGGAATTATAGGTCCTAGATATTCATCCTCCTTTATAATGTGCCAGTGCTTTTGTATAATTTTTTTGATTGTATGATGTTCTACATTAAATGTGGTCACAAATTTAGGGAAATTATTATTAAATGAGGTCTCATTTTTGTGTTTGTTTTCTAACAGGGTTGATCTTATTTTATTTCCAACTTCTTTTCTTTCTTTTTCTAAAGCTCTTTGATCATATCCCTTTTGTATGAATCTTTCTTTGAGTATTCTTGATTGTTGTTCGTAATCATCTATATTGCTTCAGTTCCTGCGTATTAGTAGGAATTGGCTTTTTGGTACTGACTTTAGCCAGTTAGGATGGTGGCAGCTATCATGTCTAATGTAGGTGTTAGTGTCACACTTCTTAAAGTATGTTTTGCTGTGGATTTTTTCATCTATAGTGTAAAGAGTTAAATCTAAAAAATGTATTTCTTTTTTGTCATATTCTACTGATAATGTGACTTGCTGATTATTGTTATTAAGTATTTGTACAAATTCTATGAGTTTGGACTCACCCCCCTTCCATATGCATAGAATGTCATCTATATATCTATGCCAGGATACCAGGTCTGCACCAAATTCTTGATTATGCCATATATGAGTCGTCTCAAAATAGTCCATGTAAATATTGGCATAACTTGGTGCAAACCTGGTGCCCATGGCAGTCCCACAAATCTGTAAATAGTAGTTCCCATTGAACCAAAAAAAGTTGTGATATAGAATAAATTCTATGGCTCTAAGTATGAAATCTAGTAATTTTGGTGATAAATCTTTATCTTCTGATAGTTTCCATTTAACTGCCTCAATCCCTTTTTTGTGATCAATTATGGTATACAAAGAAGTCACGTCCATGGTGACCCAAAAGTAATTTTCTTGCCATGGTATATTTTGTATGATTTGTAAAACATGTTTGGTATCTTTTAAATGAGATTTTGCCTTCTGTGCATAGGCTTGGAGAAAAAAATCTATGAATGCTGACAAGTTTGAACTTAAAGAATCTATCCCCCTAATAATCGGCCTTCCTGGTGGCCTTGTTGCATGCTTATGTAATTTGGGTAAAAAATAAAAGATTGGGGTCTTAGAATCTGTTTTATAAAGAAAATCAAATTCCTCTTCTGTTATTATATTTTGGTTAAATGCTTCCATAAGTAGTTTTTGAAGAGTGGAGGTGTATTCTTTTTTAGGATTCTTTGTTAAAATAATATATGTATTTGAGTCTCCTAGGATTCTGTTAGCTTCTTCCATATAATGTTCTTTATCTAGAATGACCACACCCCCACCCTTGTCCGCCTCCTTTATCACTATATCTTCTCTCTTGTTTAGATTTGTAAGAATATCCTTTTCTTGTTTTGTAAGATTGTGATAACTCTTATTTACTTTGTTGGTTAAATTGTCTATATCTTTCATTATCAATTTATTAAATACCTCTATATTGGGACCCTTTATGTGACTTGGGTAAAATCTTGAGGGGTTTTTAAATTTACTTCTTAGACTATCTTGAGGTGGTATATATTGTACAGATGGCTGTTTGGCAAAGAATCTTTTTACCGTTAAATTTCTCACAAATTTTTGTGCATCTACAAAGAGTTGAAAAGAATTAACTTTTTGTGTGGGGATAAATTTTAGTCCCCTGGATAAAACTGATTTTTCATTGTCACTTATGGTTTTGGATGAAAGATTAAATATCCCCTGTGTTACTGTCTCCTCTTTCTTTGATTTCCCTCTTCCCCCTCTATTTCCTCTATGTTTGGAGTTCTTCTCCTCTTTTTCTGAGGATGATCTATCCTGATTGGTGAGTATTTGTTTTGATGTGTCCAATTTTCCCTGTGTGAATGTTTCTCTCTCTCCCTCATATGATCCTCTTTCTGGTATGTGTAATGATGAGGGGGTCTTGAAAAACTTTCCCTTATTTCTGTTTTGTGTTTCTCTTTTGTTTCTCCCTTCATAAAAGGAGATCGTGGTCTTTTATAATCTTGGTGATGTGCATGTGGTGTTTTTGGTGTATAGTGATAATTATGTGTATCTTTTTGATAATAATCTTTTTGTTTTTTATATTGATTTTGAGTATAGTATGGAGAATCATAGTTCCTATGATCATTTCTTTGTGTGTATTCTCTGTTTTGTGACCTGTGTCTTTGCTTCCTTTCATTGTAGATAAAATTTTCATTTACCAGTTCTTTATTGTGCGATCTTGGTCTCTGATTTCTTTCTTGATGTGTGTACTGATTTCTACTAGTGTCCGTGCTATAATTTCTGTGCATGTGACCGTGATTTAGATCTTTTCTATCTCTAGAATATTCATTACTGTGATATACATTTTTCTGTTGTGATGTGAATAATTATTACCATTATTGGTTTTTGTTCTCCCCCTTTCATCAAGTGATTTGTTTTGCTGTGTAGGCTTTTTTTGTACATATTGTGTCCCACCTTGAAAGTCTTCATTATCTCTCATATATTTTTTATGTTTTTTGTCACCTATTGTTTCATCAAATTCTTTTGCTTTCTCTTTAATGTATTCAAACTTATCTTTACATTTCTTGTTGTCTAAATAACCACTGAGTTCTTGTTCTAATGTATTAATTTCTTTCTCTAGAGATTTCAATTGTAAGTCTTGCATCTCATATAGTAAGCTGACTAATTCTAGAGAACATTTATGTAAAGCTGCGTTCCATTTTTGCAAAAAATTATCATCCTCTAATCCAAATGCTGGAATTTTAAATACTCTAAGTCCTCTGGGTACAATACTTTCATTAAGGTATCTACTTAAAAATGTTACTTCCCACCATTTTTTGGCTTCTTTTGTGTATAATTTTTGTAATTTAAAAATTATAGACTCCCATTCGGAGTTAGAGTTTTCTGTTTTACCAAATATGTCATTATATTTGGACTGTCTTGCAATCCTCCAATCATTTAAAGTATTATTAACAATGGTATTTTCCATATTATACAGGAGAGAAAAAACAGATATACATGCAAACAGGTGTATAATATGTATTAATACTTTCCCCTTCTGGTGAACCGCAGCCGTCCCACAGTCTCTCCCAAGGTCTGTGTGAATAGATCAGGTGTGCTAGCTGGAGGCGCTGGTTCAGCTTGTATCAGTCGTTGGTATCTTCCTTTCCTTTCTCGGTTGTATAACTCTAGGTGCAAAATAGTGGTGCTGAAATATCAGACAATACACCATACAAAGGTGAATATCTACTCAGTGTATATTGCAGGTTACCGGCTCATTCCCAATATGAAAAGACAATATCACAGATTCAGTAAAAAAGTTTGTCTTTATTTGGCTCAACGCAAAAGCGTTTCAACGGTCCCAGCCGTCTTTCTCAAGAGCAATAAAAGTGCTTTACAAACCAAAGCATACCTTTCCGCTGCACAGACGGCCTTTAAATACATGTCAGTTACGCTACCTGTTTCCCCATTGGAGGAGAGCAGGTTTACACCCGATTCAAAATTTCAATTGTAAATTTAAAATAAACATCTAAAAAAACATAAAAAACAATATTAATTATATTAGAAACTATAAGTTTGTTTTAAAATATAAAATTTCTGTAGATATCATCATTTTTGCCGGTTTTGTAGTTCCCTTTCAGGTAGTTTTCTGTTTCAAGTTCTCTTTCAGGTCCGGTATGTCAGTGAAGATCACATGTTATAGGTTGTCCAATGAAATTCAGTTTCTGGTATAGTGATGTTTTGTAGTTCCCTTTCAGGTAGTTCTCTATTTTAGGTTCCCATTCAGGTCTGATATGTCAGTGGGTATCACATGTTATCGAATGTCCAATGAAAAACAGTTTCTGATATAGTGATATTGATTGCCTTTTCTTTTTTTCTCAAAATAAAAAGACATAAGTGTTATTCACAGATACAAAGTTTCTTATATGAATTCTGCTTATCCAAATATTTAGAGGAGGTAGAATAAATTGCCACTTAGAAGTTTGTTACAAGTTAGAATAGATACTTTTCATAATTAAACATTCATATTATAAATAGACTTCTATACTTATTGAATGTTAAATATTGACTCAGCGACTTGTGTGTTGCATATAATTTCTTGAAATTAAGTGTGAGAATTATATTCTTTTGTACAATATGTGTATATAGTTAGTTAGTTAGTTAGTTAGTACAATTATGTTTATACATTAAGTGTTATGATATAACATGAACTGTCTGTATAAATACATGTTTATTTTGCCCACCTTTCATGTACTAATGTTTTTCAGTATTCACTTTACACAAATTTTACTGGTTTATTTTTCTTAGGAACACAATTTTTCTTAGGAACACATTATAGATTATCATCTGTTTTGCCCCCCTTTCATATGTTGAAGGTTTTTAAGACAAAAACACCTTTTTTTTTTGTGTGTGTGTCCTTATACTCGTATTCACCTCAACAAGAACAAAAAATGTTACTGATTTATTTAGGCCCCATATTTTCACCTTTTGAATTTATCATTTATTTTGCCCCCCCCTTTCATATGTTAAGAGTTTTTTAGACAAAGGCAGCAATTTTTGTGTCCTTATTTAGACCCCATTGGGCATATGTTCTAAGTGTATGTATCCATTTTAATTCTCTTTGGTCTAGTTGTTTTGCCAGATTACCACCCCTCCAATGAAGTTCAACCTTCTCAATTCCTATCCATAGAAAGGATTCTTTTGTGAAATGTTCACAATTGTTGCAGTGTAGTGGCACTCAGTGGTCATCATGATTCTTTTCTATTTTATTTTGATGTTCCATGATTCTTGTTTTTAAAAATCTGGACGTTTATCCTAGATACTGGATTTTGCAGCCACATTGCAACAAATATATCACATTTTTACTTTTGCAAGTAATGAATTCTTTTATTTCAAAATTTTTTCCCGTAACTGTGGAGTCAAATGTTTTGTGTGTTCTTCTGGTGTAGTTACAACCTTTGCATTTGCCGCAAGTGAAGAAGCCTGTCATGTTACTTATTTGTAAAGTTTTATTTGAGGCTATGCCTTTTATGAGTGAGGGAGCTAATTTTTGTTTCAAATTTTGTCCTTTTCTGAAGATAACTGTGGGCTTAGCTGGAATTATAGGTCCTAGATATTCATCCTCCTTTATAATGTGCCAGTGCTTTTGTATAATTTTTTTGATTGTATGATGTTCTACATTAAATGTGGTCACAAATTTAGGGAAATTATTATTAAATGAGATCTCATTTTTGTGTTTGTTTTCTAACAGGGTTGATCTTATTTTATTTCCAACTTCTTTTCTTTCTTTTTCTAAAGCTCTTTGATCATATCCCTTTTGTATGAATCTTTCTTTGAGTATTCTTGATTGTTGTTCGTAATCATCTATATTGCTGCAGTTCCTGCGTATTCGTAGGAATTGGCTTTTTGGTACTGACTTTAGCCAGTTAGGATGGTGGCAGCTATCATGTCTAATGTAGGTGTTAGTGTCACACTTCTTAAAGTATGTTTTGCTGTGGATTTTTTCATCTATAGTGTAAAGAGTTAAATCTAAAAAATTTATTTCTTTTTTGTCATATTCTACTGATAATGTGACTTGCTGTCATGAACCAAGCCTCCAGACTAAAAAGAAAAAGAAAAGGTCTGGGAGGCATTCTGCTAAGAAGGGCTGTGTGGGGATTTGAACCTGTGGCTCTGTGGTTGCTATTTCTGTTTGCTTACATGTTGAGCCACAGCCAGTTCTAGTAATAGCAAGGAACTTAAAAGATCTGATAATTAACTATTTGCCTTACTTGTTATTACACCTGTGCAACACACAGGTGTTCTCAATTCTGGAATTAATCAGAACCAACCCTGTGCAAAACCTCCCTATTTAAGGATGGCTTTTAGTCTGCATTTGTGTCTTCACATTGGATCTGTTTTGTCAAGTCAGAACCTGTTTCCTGTATTTCTTTGGAGAAAGATTTCCTTTGCACCTGTTTACAAGGTATCACCAGGAGAAAGCCTTTACCTTTAAACCTGTTACCAATCTTCAAGTTTGTTTCCTGCTTTATGCAAATTCCTGCACTCAGCTATTGCCAGGAGAAAGACTTCACCTTTGCACCTGTTTACAAGGTATTACCAGGAGAAAGCCTTTACCTTTAAACCTGTTACCAATCTACAAGTTTGTTTCCTGCTTTATGCAAATTCCTGCACTCAGCTATTGCCCGGAGAAAGACTTCACCTTTGCACCTGTTTACAAGGTATTACCAGGAGAAAGCCTTTACCTTTAAACCTGTTACCAGTTCACAAGTTTGTATCCTGCCTTGTGCAAATCCTGCACTCAGCAATTACCAGGAGAAATACTTTACCTTTAAACCTGTTTACAAGTTGTTTTCTGCCTTGTGCAAATCTTACATTTCAGTTATTACCAGGAGAAAGACTTTCCTTTTTGAATCTGCATCTCTGCTTACTTTGTTTGTTTATTTTCACTCCTGCTGTATGTGGTCTTAACATACCTGAGTAGCATATTTAAATATTCTGCAAGTATTTGCTTAAACAAAGTATTTTGTTGTTAAAATAAATTTGTTTTCATTTTCAATCAGTATGGCTTCTACTAATCTTCCTTTAAAGCAACTGTTCCAGACAATGAGGCTCTCACATGATATCCTGAGACAAAACATGACAGAATGTGAAGACCTTAAAAGAGAGCCCTCTGGGATTATTGCTGTGTTGGATTCAGTGTTAAAGTTTATTAAGGACATACTGATTAACTTCATGGAGCTGATGGAAATGTTATCTCTCCCAACCGAAACCTTGTCTAAAGTTACCTCCCAAACAAGGAAAGGTTTTAAAGAACCCTTAACAGAAGAGGAGAAAATTTGGCGAAGACAACATAACCTCTGTTTCTATTGTGGGGGATCTGGTCACCGCATCACAGGGTGTCCAGTAATACCCACTAGAGGATCAAGTCGAGATACAGCCAAGTTTAAAATGGACTCTGATGTTAAGGGAACAAATTATTCTTCCACTAGCAAACTTAAAGATACCCCTGGAGAGGATCCAGCTACTGAGAATACATCTATTCTACAAGCAACCGTTTCTAACACGCTTCAAGAAATGGTACCTGATTTGGAACAGATGGTTGTTGGCAGTACAACTTCAACAACATCCACTACCCATGCCACTGCCTCTGTTTCTGCATCTACCACATTGGGGAACTCTGCAAAAACACCTCCTGGAAATCCTGCACATTACCTTGTTTCTGCCCTGGTTGGAGATCCATCTAACAAAAGTCACTCATCAGACATAAAAGTGACAAATCTTCCAGCTGAATCAGACCCTGACAAATCTAAAGTTCCACACCTCCCTGCACCACCTTCACCCAGCTACTCATTGACTGAGAAAGAATTGAATAAGATGGTTGAATTGGATATAAATGACACAGAAAATGAATTCCTGGACTCTGAAGGAGAGGTCATACTTTACCCGGAGGTACTCTACCCATCAGGCAGATATGACCCAGATAACGAATTCTTTGACTCTGAAGGAGAGGTCTTTTCCTACCCGGAGGTACTCTGCCCATCAGCCAGTCCATTGCAAGCTGCTGGGTATAATCAGGAACCTCTAAATCAAAACTGTCTTGGTTTTTCAGCTCTTGTTATGCCTACAGGGATATCTTCTAAGGGTCCCCAATCTCAGGCAGCTGTTCCAAGCGAAGAATCCATTCCATCTGATTGTATTAGGGCTTCAAATGGAACACTTGTTCGTAAATCCCACCTTCAGATGTTTGAACAGGCTTTGAGCGCCCGGAGTGCGCTCTTTGGAGGGGGCATCTGTCATGAACCAAGCCTCCAGACTAAAAAGAAAAAGAAAAGGTCTGGGAGGCATTCTGCTAAGAAGGGCTGTGTGGGGATTTGAACCTGTGGCTCTGTGGTTGCTATTTCTGTTTGCTTACATGTTGAGCCACAGCCAGTTCTAGTAATAGCAAGGAACTTAAAAGATCTGATAAATAACTATTTGCCTTACTTGTTATTACACCTGTGCAACACACAGGTGTTCTCAATTCTGGAATTAATCAGAACCAACCCTGTGCAAAACCTCCCTATTTAAGGATGGCTTTTAGTCTGCATTTGTGTCTTCACATTGGATCTGTTTTGTCAAGTCAGAACCTGTTTCCTGTATTTCTTTGGAGAAAGATTTCCTTTGCACCTGTTTACAAGATATCACCAGGAGAAAGCCTTTACCTTTAAACCTGTTACCAATCTTCAAGTTTGTTTCCTGCTTTATGCAAATTCCTGCACTCAGCTATTGCCCGGAGAAAGACTTCACCTTTGCACCTGTTTACAAGGTATTACCAGGAGAAAGCCTTTACCTTTAAACCTGTTACCAGTTCACAAGTTTGTATCCTGCCTTGTGCAAATCCTGCACTCAGCAATTACCAGGAGAAAAACTTTACCTTTAAACCTGCTACCTGTTTACAAGTTGTTTTCTGCCTTGTGCAAATCTTACATTTCAGTTATTACCAGGAGAAAGACTTTCCTTTTTGAATCTGCATCTCTGCTTACTTTGTTTGTTTATTTTCACTCCTGCTGTATGTGGTCTTAACATACCTGAGTAGCATATTTAAATATTCTGCAAGTATTTGCTTAAACAAAGTATTTTGTTGTTTAAATAAATTTGTTTTCATTTTCAATCAGTATGGCTTCTACTAATCTTCCTTTAAAGCAACTGTTCCAGACAATGAGGCTCTCACATGATATCCTGAGACAAAACATGACACTTGCTGATTATTGTTATTAAGTATTTGTACAAATTCTATGAGTTTGGACTCACCCCCCTTCCATATGCATAGAATGTCATCTATATATCTATGCCAGGACACCAGGTCTGCACCAAATTCTTGATTATGCCATATATGAGTCGTCTCAAAATAGTCCATGTAAATATTGGCATAACTTGGTGCAAACCTGGTGCCCATGGCAGTCCCACAAATCTGTAAATAGTAGTTCCCATTGAACCAAAAAAAGTTGTGATATAGAATAAATTCTATGGCTCTAAGTATGAAATCTAGTAATTTTGGTGATAAATCTTTATCTTCTGATAGTTTCCATTTAACTGCCTCAATCCCTTTTTTGTGATCAATTATGGTACACAAAGAAGTCACGTCCATGGTGACCCAAAAGTAATTTTCTTGCCATGGTATATTTTGTATGATTTGTAAAACATGTTTGGTATCTTTTAAATGAGATTTTGCCTTCTGTGCATAGGGTTGGAGAAAAAAATCTATGAATGCTGACAAGTTTGAACTTAAAGAATCTATCCCCCTAATAATCGGCCTTCCTGGTGGCCTTGTTGCATGCTTATGTAATTTGGGTAAAAAATAAAAGATTGGGGTCTTAGAATCTGTTTTATAAAGAAAATCAAATTCCTCTTCTGTTATTATATTTTGGTTAAATGCTTCCATAAGTAGTTTTTGAAGAGTGGAGGTGTATTCTTTTTTAGGATTCTTTGTTAAAATAATATATGTATTTGAGTCTCCTAGGATTCTGTTAGCTTCTTCCATATAATGTTCTTTATCTAGAATGACCACACCCCCACCCTTGTCCGCCTCCTTTATCACTATATCTTCTCTCTTGTTTAGATTTGTAAGAATATCCTTTTCTTGTTTTGTAAGATTGTGATAACTCTTATTTACTTTGTTGGTTAAATTGTCTATATCTTTCATTATCAATTTATTAAATACCTCTATATTGGGACCCTTTATGTGACTTGGGTAAAATCTTGAGGGGTTTTTAAATTTACTTCTTAGACTATCTTGAGGTGGTATATATTGTACAGATGGCTGTTTGGCAAAGAATCTTTTTACCGTTAAATTTCTCACAAATTTTTGTGCATCTACAAAGAGTTGAAAAGAATTAACTTTTTGTGTGGGGATAAATTTTAGTCCCCTGGATAAAACTGATTTTTCATTGTCACTTATGGTTTTGGATGAAAGATTAAATATCCCCTGTGTTACTGTCTCCTCTTTCTTTGATTTCCCTCTTCCTCCTCTATTTCCTCTATGTTTGGAGTTCTTCTCCTCTTTTTCTGAGGATGATCTATCCTGATTGGTGAGTATTTGTTTTGATGTGTCCAATTTTCCCTGTGTGAATGTTTCTCTCTCTCCCCCATATGATCCTCTTTCTGGTATGTGTAATGATGAGGGGGTCTTGAAAAACTTTCCCTTATTTCTGTTTTGTGTTTCTCTTTTGTTTCTCCCTTCATAAAAGGAGATCGTGGTCTTTTATAATCTTGGTGATGTGCATGTGGTGTTTTTGGTGTATAGTGATAATTATGTGTATCTTTTTGATAATAATCTTTTTGTTTTTTATATTGATTTTGAGTATAGTATGGAGAATCATAGTTCCTATGATCATTTCTTTGTGTGTATTCTCTGTTTTGTGACCTGTGTCTTTGCTTCCTTTCATTGTAGATAAAATTTTCATTTACCAGTTCTTTATTGTGCGATCTTGGTCTCTGATTTCTTTCTTGATGTGTGTACTGATTTCTACTAGTGTCCGTGCTATAATTTCTGTGCATGTGACCGTGATTTAGATCTTTTCTATCTCTAGAATATTCATTACTCTGATATACATTTTTCTGTTGTGATGTGAATAATTATTACCATTATTGGTTTTTGTTCTCCCCCTTTCATCAAGTGATTTGTTTTGCTGTGTAGGCTTTTTTTGTACATATTGTGTCCCACCTTGAAAGTCTTCATTATCTCTCATATATTTTTTATGTTTTTTGTCACCTATTGTTTCATCAAATTCTTTTGCTTTCTCTTTAATGTATTCAAACTTATCTTTACATTTCTTGTTGTCTAAATAACCACTGAGTTCTTGTTCTAATGTATTAATTTCTTTCTCTAGAGATTTCAATTGTAAGTCTTGCATCTCATATAGTAAGCTGACTAATTCTAGAGAACATTTATGTAAAGCTGCGTTCCATTTTTGCAAAAAATTATCATCCTCTAATCCAAATGCTGGAATTTTATAATACTCTAAGTCCTCTGGGTACAATACTTTCATTAAGGTATCTACTTAAAAATGTTACTTCCCACCATTTTTTGGCTTCTTTTGTGTATAATTTTTGTAATTTAAAAATTATAGACTCCCATTCGGAGTTAGAGTTTTCTGTTTTACCAAATATGTCATTATATTTGGACTGTCTTGCAGTCCTCCAATCATTTAAAGTATTATTAACAATGGTATTTTCCATATTATACAGGAGAGAAAAAACAGATATACATGCAAACAGGTGTATAATATGTATTAATACTTTCCCCTTCTGGTGAACCGCAGCCGTCCCACAGTCTCTCCCAAGGTCTGTGTGAATAGATCAGGTGTGCTAGCTGGAGGCGTTGGTTCAGCTTGTATCAGTCGTTGGTATCTTCCTTTCCTTTCTCGGTTGTATAACTCTAGGTGCAAAATAGTGGTGCTGAAATATCAGACAATACACCATACAAAGGTGAATATCTACTCACAGTGTATATTGCAGGTTACCGGCTCCTTCCCAATATGAAAAGACAATATCACAGATTCAGTAAAAAAGTTTGTCTTTATTTGGCTCAATGCAAAAGCGTTTCAACGGTCCCAGCCGTCTTTCTCAAGAGCAATAAAAGTGCTTTACAAACCAAAGCATACCTTTCCGCTGCACAGGCGGCCTTTAAATACATGTCAGTTACGCTACCTGCTTCCTCATTGGAGGAGAGCAGGTTTACACCCGATTCAAAATTTCAATTGTTAATTTAAAATAAACATCTAAAAAAACATAAAAAACAATATTAATTATATTAGAAACTATAAGTTTGTTTTAAAATATAAAATTTCTGTAGATATCATCATTTTTGCCGGTTTTGTAGTTCCTTTTCAGGTAGTTTTCTGTTTCAAGTTCTCTTTCAGGTCCGGTATGTCAGTGAAGATCACATGTTATAGGTTGTCCAATGAAATTCAGTTTCTGATATAGTGATGTTTTGTAGTTCCCTTTCAGGTAGTTGTCTATTTTAGGTTCCCATTCAGGTCTGATATGTCAGAGGGTATCACATCATTTAATAATAATTTCTCTAAATTTGTGACCACATTTAATGTAGAACATCATACAATCAAAAAAATTATACAAAAGCACTGGCACATTATAAAGGAGGATGAATATCTAGGACCTATAATTCCAGCTAAGCCCACAGTTATCTTCAGAAAAGGACAAAATTTGAAACAAAAATTAGCTCCCTCACTCATAAAAGGCATAGCCCCCAAAAAAACTTTACAAATAAGTAACATGACAGGCTTCTTCACTTGCGGCAAATGCAAAGGTTGTAACTACACCAGAAGAACACACAAAACATTTGACTCCACAGTTACGGGAAAATTTTTTGAAATAAAGGATTCATTACTTGCAAAAGTAAAAATGTGATATATTTGTTGCAATGTGGCTTCAAAATCCAGTATCTAGGACAAACGTCCAGGTTTTTAAAAACAAGAATCATGGAACATCAAAATAAAATAGAAAAGAATCATGATGACCACGGAGTGCCGCTACACTGCAACAATTGTGAACATTTCACAAAAGAATCCTTTCTATGGATAGGAATTGAGAAGGTTGAACTTCATTGGAGGGGTGGTAATCTGGCAAAACAACTAGACCAAAGAGAATTAAAATGGATACATACACTTAGAACATATGCCCAATGGGGTCTAAATAAGGACACAAAAATTGCTGCCTTTGTCTAAAAAACTCTTAACATATGAAAGGGGGGGCAAAATAAATGATAAATTCAAAAGGTGAAAATATGGGGCCTAAATAAATCAGTAAAATTTTTTGTTCTTGTTGAGGTGAATACGAGTATAAGGACACACACACACAAAAAAAAAAACCTTCAACATATGAAAGGGGGGCAAAACAGATGATAATCTATAATGTGTTCCTAAGAAAAAATGGGGCCTGAATAAACCAGTAAAATTTGTGTAAAGTGAATACTGAAAAACATTAGTACATGAAAGGGGGGCAAAATAAACATGTATTTATACAGACAGTTCATGTTATATCATCACACTTAATGTTTATATATACACATATTGTACAAAAGAATATAATTCTCACTCTTAATTTCAAGAAATTATATGCAACACACAAGTCGCTGAGTCAATATTTAACATTCAATAAGTATAGAAGTCTATTTATAATATGAATGTTTAATTATGAAAAGTATCTATTCTAACTGGTAACAAACTTCTAAGTGGCAATTTATTCTACCTCCTCTAAATATTTGGATAAGCAGAATTCATATAAGAAACTTTGTATCTGTGAATAACACTTATGTCTTTTTATTTTGAGAAAAAAAGAAAAGGCAATCAATATCACTATATCAGAAACTGTTTTTCATTGGACATTCGATAACATGTGATACCCACTGACATATCAGACCTGAATGGGAACCTAAAATAGAGAATTACCTGAAAGGGAACTACAAAACATCACTATACCAGAAACTGAATTTCATTGGACAACCTATAACATGTGATCTTCACTGACATACCGGACCTGAAAGAGAACTTGAAACAGAAAACTACCTGAAAGGGAACTACAAAACCGGCAAAAATGATGATATCTACAGAAATTTTATATTTTAAAACAAACTTATAGTTTCTAATATAATTAATATTGTTTTTTATGTTTTTTTAGATGTTTATTTTAAATTTACAATTGAAATTTTGAATCGGGTGTAAACCTGCTCTCCTCCAATGGGGAAGCAGGTAGCGTAACTGACATGTATTTAAAGGCCGCCTGTGCAGCGGAAAGGTATGCTTTGGTTTGTAAAGCACTTTTATTGCTCTTGAGAAAGACGGCTGGGACCGTTGAAACGCTTTTGCGTTGAGCCAAATAAAGACAAACTTTTTTACTGAATCTGTGATATTGTCTTTTCATATTGGGAAGGAGCCGGTAACCTGCAATATACACTGAGTAGATATTCACCTTTGTATGGTGTATTGTCTGATATTTCAGCACCACTATTTTGCACCTAGAGTTATACAACCGAGAAAGGAAAGGAAGATACCAACGACTGATACAAGCTGAACCAGCGCCTCCAGCTAGCACACCTGATCTATTCACACAGACCTTGGGAGAGACTGTGGGACGGCTGCAGTTCACCAGAAGGGGAAATTATTAATACATATTATACACCTGTTTGCATGTATAACTATATGAAATCTGTCTTATTATTTAGCTGAAAAGGGGTTTACAATATACAATTTATAACTATGGGATTAGATATTTCTATATTGGATTAATAGGCAAAATTGACTAGATTCTAACCTTCATATGTACTCTTGTAAATATTGCATAAATTCACATATAGATAAACAAATGATAGATAACCCAATGTAATAAGAACTCTAAAAAATACTGTTGGTTTCCAAATACACAATCATTTATTAGATCAGCTAAAAACATGAAATTACACAATTTTCAATGTTTTAGGCCTAAATACAATAACAATTACAGTTACTTACAAGACAAATTTACACTTATACAAACATACATGATATAGGTACCTTTGGGGTTCTCTTGTGGACAGTATGTCAAGGAATTCTATTTCAGCTAGCTCTCTCCCCTCTTCCTTCTTCTCTCTCTCCTTTCTCCTTCCAACTGACTATACTGTATATCTTCCATGTATTTAAAACAATGTCCCATCTGAGAATATTAACTTGGATGTAATTGGCTCAATTTTCCCTCTCTAACCATATTTGGAAAAACGAACGTAATTGGTCTAGCTCTGTTTACATGTAAATAAGGGGTAGATATCTATAATTCATGATAACCTGGTATCTACCACATCCACACTCCAACAGCCGCATTAAAGACTCCTATTTACATGTAAACATTTGGTGACTCTTTTGAATGGGAGGAAGCCTGGGGAAATAATAATTCCCCTTGTTTACCATCCCCTGACATTCTTTATGGCTTTTGTTCATGTAAACAGAGCATGGTAAACAAAGGCTTTATGGCTTATGTTCCTGAAACAGAGCATAGAAAGCAAAAGGCCAATTTCTTTCCATTGCCCATTAATATTATTAGAATATCATATAAGCAGATATACAGATACCCCCACACACACACACACATATATATATATATATATATATATATATACATACATACAGTATATATATTTAATATATACATAAAAATGGGACCAAAACATAAGCAATTGCCCAAACTGTAACAGTCGTAACCTTGTGGCCATGAAAGTTTCAGACAATGGCCACACATTATGTGTATTGCTTATATCTTTCTCCCATGATCAGACCCTTACTAGAAAGCCTATGCATTACTACAAAGTATTATGTACAGTATAATGCTATAACCCATAGTAATGTGTTCCGTGAGATGAAGATTAATTTAGCAAAGATTAACACGACTAGCCAATATCATTAATTATGCTATTTGACACTGCTGCTGGCATCTGGAAGCTTGATATCCTCATGAAATGCAAGATCTGTACATCCAACATTCCATTTTGTAAGTCCTGAAACTGAATTGAAGCTTTCTTGGACAAACATTTGTTATAAGGGCAAAGGCACGTATATACTTTCACATCTGGTGTAAAACTAACACTTATGAAATACTTGAGTGCATGACACAACAAAATGTATAACAAAATGTATAACAGATCTTCCAGACCCAGTATAAAGGAGATTGTCCAAGGGGCCTGAGCTGGCACCAATGTATTTACATTTGCATACATCATTTATACTATATTGCTATAGAGATTGGGGAAAAAAAAGAATACAAATCTTTAATGATACAATATCAACCCGCATCTTGTCTTCTTTCTGAGGCCAGTTAGGCCTGTGCCGCAGCAGGGGAGTTGAAAATCTTGGGTCCGGAGTTCGTTTGGAGTTTCAATTTGGCCGGATATAGGAGTTTAACCTGACGACCTTGCTCATGTAGCTGTGAGCAGAGCGGAGCAAAATCTTTACGCCTTCTGATTACTTCAACTAAGATATCTTGAAATAACAGGAGACGCCGGTCTTCATACTTAAGTTATTTTGTGGTTCTGTAGGCTCTCAACATGGCTATCTTGTCCTGATAGTTCAGGCATTTGAAGATGACTTGGCGAGGCTTATCTTTGGAGTTGCCCAGGTGTCTGTCTGGGTCTATATGATGTGATCGCTCAATGTCTATTGGTAGATAGTCTGAGGGCATTCCCAGCAGTCTGGGGAGAGTGGACGCAGCAAAGTCCAGTAGATCTTTATCTCTAACAGTTTCTGGTACGCCTACTATCCGTAGATTATTTCGACGGCTGCGGTTCTCTAAATCCTCTAATTTGTCTAGCAGGTATTGATTCTGTTTTAAGAGGTTCTTTATTGATCCCGCTGATTCTTGTTGTCGATCTTCAACCTCAGAGATTCTGTGCTCTGCAGACGTGAGACGTGTAGAGAATGCTCTTATCTCACTTGTCAAGGTGTCTACACCAGCTTGTAATGAGTCCATTTTTGGTAGGAAAAAGCTTTAAGCTCATGTAGTAAGGAGCTATGTTCACCAGAAGATGTATGATCATTATCTGAGGATGCAGAGTTAGGTGCAGGTGTTTCCGCAGAATTTTTAAGTTTTTTGTCTTGTGTCCTGGATCTGTGACTCATAGTGTCTGTTAGAGGCAGAGACAGCCTTTTAAAGTAATCGTTAACTTTCATAGTGCAGAAGAAAAAACAAGGATTAGTGTACTGCTTTCCCTTTCTTTGAATACAATAACGTCCTCAGTCTTTGCTGCTGCTGCAGTTAAAAATTCTGCTAACCACAAAATACAGTCCTTTTTGGGGGATTCAGGCCTAGTATGAGCCACAACTCAGTTTGATGGTATACAACAGTCCCTTGCCTCAAATATTCCCACTTACATTAGATCCAAACAGGAAAAGAAGGTAGCACATAAGCCTGCTTCTAGACAATAAAGGCCACTAACAGGGCAACCATCTCACCTCATCTCCAACACATATAGCAGCCTGTGATGCAAAGCTTGAAAAAAAAAAAAGGGATTTATAAGGCAGCAGGTGTTCCCAGAATGGTGCTTTATAATAATCTGTGTTGCCTCTGTGCTTATCTCAATCAAGGAGCAATACAGTGGTGTGAAGCATGAGCCCCTTTACTGCTGATCTGGGTGCTGGGAGAGTAATTTGGGCCCAAAGGTGTAAGCATGGGAGCCATGAGGTGTAGCTGCGTCACAGCAAATTATGTCTGCCTGTTTGGGGCCTGCCCGGTCACATAGAGCCTTTTGTGGGTGGTTTAATATTGTGTGGCAAAGCTGCTATTCTCTCTTACCACAGGGACTGATGCTGCCCAGGATCAATCCGGAGCGCACTCAAAAATGGTAGTTGTTCGCGCCTCTGTCTGCGCCTCTGCCTTCCGTGGGCCAGGACTGATGTCGGGTCCTGAGCGTATGCCAATTTCGGCCAAGAGAGGTCTGCGCTGTGCTCCGCTGCCTGTCTGGCAAGAAGATCCTACGGGGGCGACCGGGAGAGCACTGTTTAAACAAGTTGTTAGCTCAATGTCACGGAGCTCCGTTTCTTCGCTGCTCTCCAGTCGCCCCACCCACCGGAAGTCGGTAATGTTAGTTTTTAGTGTAAGGCAGCTTTATCTCTAACAGTTTCTGGTACACCTACTATCCGTAGATTATTTCGATGGCTGCGGTTCTCTAAATCCTCTAATTTGTCTAGCAGGTATTGATTCTGTTTTAAGAGGTTCTTTATTGATCCCGCTGATTCTTGTTGTCGATCTTCAACCTCAGAGATTCTGTGCTCTGCAGACGTGAGACGTGTAGAGAATGCTCTTATCTCACTTGTCAAGGTGTCTACGCCAGCTTGTAATGAGTCCATTTTTGGTAGGAAAAAGCTTTAAGCTCTTGTAGTAAGGAGCTATGTTCACCAGAAGATGTATGATCATTATCTGAGGATGCAGAGTTAGGTGCAGGTGTTTCCGCAGAATTTTTAAGTTTTTTGTCTTGTGTCCTGGATCTGTGACTCATAGTGTCTGTTAGAGGCGGAGACAGCCTTTTAAAGTAATCGTTAACTTTTATAGAGCAAAAGAAAAAACAAGGATTAGTGTACAGCTTTCCCTTTCTTTGAATACAATAACGTCCTCAGTCTTTGCTGCTGCTGCAGTTAAAAATTCTGCTAACCACAAAATACAGTCCTTTTTGGGGGATTCAGGCCTAGTATGAGCCACAACTCAGTTTGATGGTATACAACAGTCCCTTGCCTCAAATATTCCCACTTACATTAGATCCAAACAGGAAAAGTAGGTAGCACATAAGCCTGCTTCTAGACAATAAAGGCCACTAACAGGGCAACCATCTCACCTCATCTCCAACACATATAGCAGCCTGTGATGCAAAGCTTGAAAAAAAAATGGGATTTATAAGGCAGCAGGTGTTCCCAGAATGGTGCTTTATAATAATCTGTGTCGCCTCTGTGCTTATTTCAATCAAGGAGCAATACAGTGGTGTGAAGCATGAGCCCCTTTACTGCTGATCTGGGTGCTGGGATAGTAATTTGGGCCCAAAGGTGTAAGCATGGGAGCCCTGAGGTGTAGCTGCATCACAGCAAATTATGTCTGCCTGTTTGGGGCCTGCCCGGTCACATAGAGCCTTTTGTGGGCGGTTTAATATTGTGTGGCAAAGCTGCTATTCTCTCTTACCACAGGGACTGATGCTGCCCTGCAGGGATGCCCAGGATCAATCCGGAGCGCACTCAAAAATGGCGGTTGTTCACGCCTCTGTCTGCGCCTCTGCCTTCCGTGGGCCAGGACTGATGTCGGGTCCTGCGCGTATGCCAATTTCGGCCAAGAGAGGTCTGTGCTGTGCTCTGCTGCCTGTCTGGCAAGAAGATCCTACGGGGGCGACCGGGAGAGCACCGTTTAAACAAGTTGTTAGCTCAATGTCACGGAGCTCTGTTTCTTTGCTGCTCTCCAGTCGCCCCACCCACCGGAAGTCGGTAATGTTAGTTTTTAGTGTAAGGCAGCTTAAGTTTTATTTCACAGGTACGTTTGTATTTATTTTAACTAGGTAGTTAATAAATAGTTAATAACTATTTTCTAACTAGTCTACCTAGTTAAAATAAATACAAACTTACCTGTGAAATAAAAATAAAACCTAAGCTAGCTACAATATAACTATTATTTATATTGTAGCTAATTTAGGTTTTATTTCACAGGTAAGTATGTATTTAGTTTTAAATAGGTATTATTTAGTTAATAATTTTAACTTTAATTTAGCTCTATTTTAATTATGTTAAAGTTAGGGGGTTTTAGGGTTAGGTTTGGGGTCAGACAGGGCCGTCTTTAACACAGGGCAAAAGGGGCAGCTTCCCAGGGCCCAGTCTTTGTTGAGGCACCCAAGAGTCCTAAAAGAATAAAAACAATTTGGTTCATGCTAGACTGCTGATGCCATGTGACATGGGGGACACACACAGTCAGCCCTAATACTGTCACAGTCAAAGTTCTTTGCTCATATTTATTTGTGAGAAACTGTGCCAGACCGTGCTGGTGTCATGTGACATGCCAAGCTATTGCCATGTGCTGTTTTAGATGTGCACTGTGCAGCACTGAATGCTAAGCCCTAACTCTGCATCCAGCCAATCCCACTGCATCAGACAAAGGCCAATGTAATAAGAACTCTAAAAAATACTGTTGGTTTCCAAATACACAATCATTTATTAGATCAGCTAAAAACATGAAATTACACAATTTTCAATGTTTTAGGCCTAAATACAATAACAATTACAGTTACTTACAAGACAAATTTACACTTATACAAACATACATGATATAGGTACCTTTGGGGATCTCTTGTGGACAGTATTTCAAGGAATTCTATTTCAGCTAGCTCTCTCCCCTCTTCCTTCTTCTCTCTCTCCTTTCTCCTTCTAACTGACTATACTGTATATCTTCTATGTATTTAAAACAATGTCCCATCTGAGAATATTAACTTGGATGTAATTGGCTCAATTTTCCCTCTCTAACCATATTTGGAAAAACGAACGTAATTGGTCTAGCTCTGTTTACATGTAAATAAGGGGTAGATATCTATAATTCATGATAACCTGGTATCTACCACATCCACACTCCAACAGCCGCATTAAAGACTCCTATTTACATGTAAACATTTGGTGACTCTTTTGAATGGGAGGAAGCCTGGGGAAATAATAATTCCCCTTGTTTACCATCCCCTGACATTCTTTATGGCTTTTGTTCATGTAAACAGAGCATGGTAAACAAAGGCTTTATGGCTTATGTTCCTGAAACAGAGCATAGAAAGCAAAAGGCCGATTTCTTTCCATTGCCCATTAATATTATTAGAATATCATATAAGCAGATATACAGATACCCACACACACACACACACACACATATATATATATATATATATATATATATACATACAGTATATATATTTAATATATACATAAAAATGGGACCAAAACATAAGCAATTGCCCAAACTGTAACAGTCGTAACCTTGTGGCCATGAAAGTTTCAGACAATGGCCACACATTATGTGTATTGCTTATATCTTTCTCCCATGATCAGACCCTTACTAGAAAGCCTATGCATTACTACAAAGTATTATGTACAGTATAATGCTATAACCCATAGTAATGTGTTCCGTGAGATGAAGATTAATTTAGCAAAGATTAACACGACTAGCCAATAGCATTAATTATGCTATTTGACACTGCTGCTGGCATCTGGAAGCTTGATATCCTCATGAAATGCAAGATCTGTACATCCAACATTCCATTTTGTAAGTCCTGAAACTGAAGTGAAGCTTTCTTGGACAAACATTTGTTATAAGGGCAAAGGCACGTATATACTTTCACATCTGGTGTAAAACTAACACTTATGAAATACTTGAGTGCATGACACAACAAAATGTATAACAAAATGTATAACAGATCTTCCAGACCCAGTATAAAGGAGATAGGTGCCAGCTCAGGCCCCTTGGACAATGTATTTACATTTGCATACATCATTTATACTATATTGCTATAGAGATTGGGGAAAAAAAAGAATACAAATCTTTAATGATACAATATCAACCCGCATCTTGTCTTCTTTCTGAGGCCAGTTAGGCCTGTGCCGCAGCAGGGGAGTTGAAAATCTTGGGTCCGGAGTTCGTTTGGAGTTTCAATTTGGCCGGATATAGGAGTTTAACCTGACGACCTTGCTCATGTAGCTGTGAGCATAGCGGAGCAAAATCTTTACGCCTTCTGATTACTTCAACTAAGATATCTTGACATAACAGGAGACGCCGGTCTTCATACTTAAGTTATTTTGTGGTTCTGTAGGCTCTCAACATGGCTATCTTGTCCTGATAGTTCAGGCATTTGAAGATGACTTGGCGAGGCTTATCTTTGGAGTTGCCCAGGTGTCTGTCTGGGTCTATATGATGTGATCGCTCAATGTCTATTGGTAGATAGTCTGAGGGCATTCCCAGCAGTCTGGGGAGAGTGGACGCAGCAAAGTCCAGTAGATCTTTATCTCTAACAGTTTCTGGTACGCCTACTATCCGTAGATTATTTAGACGGCTGCGGTTCTCTAAATCCTCTAATTTGTCTAGCAGGTATTGATTCTGTTTTAAGAGGTTCTTTATTGATCCCGCTGATTCTTGTTGTCGATCTTCAACCTCAGAGATTCTGTGCTCTGCAGACGTGAGACGTGTAGAGAATGCTCTTATCTCACTTGTCAAGGTGTCTACACCAGCTTGTAATGAGTCCATTTTTGGTAGGAAAAAGCTTTAAGCTCATGTAGTAAGGAGCTATGTTCACCAGAAGATGTATGATCATTATCTGAGGATGCAGAGTTAGGTGCAGGTGTTTCCACAGAATTTTTAAGTTTTTTGTCTTGTGTCCTGGATCTGTGACTCATAGTGTCTGTTAGAGGCGGAGACAGCCTTTTAAAGTAATCGTTAACTTTCATAGTGCAGAAGAAAAAACAAGGATTAGTGTACTGCTTTCCCTTTCTTTGAATACAATAACGTCCTCAGTCTTTGCTGCTGCTGCAGTTAAAAATTCTGCTAACCACAAAATACAGTCCTTTTTGGGGGATTCAGGCCTAGTATGAGCCACAACTCAGTTTGATGGTATACAACAGTCCCTTGCCTCAAATATTCCCACTTACATTAGATCCAAACAGGAAAAGTAGGTAGCACATAAGCCTGCTTCTAGACAATAAAGGCCACTAACAGGGCAACCATCTCACCTCATCTCCAACACATATAGCAGCCTCTGATGCAAAGCTTGAAGAAAAAAAAGGGATTTATAAGGCAGCAGGTGTTCCCAGAATGGTGCTTTATAATAATCTGTGTCGCCTCTGTGCTTATCTCAATCAAGGAGCAATACAGTGGTGTGAAGCATGAGCCCCTTTACTGCTGATCTGGGTGCTAGGAGAGTAATTTGGGCCCAAAGGTGTAAGCATGGGAGCCATGAGGTGTAGCTGCGTCACAGCAAATTATGTCTGCCTGTTTGGGGCCTGCCCGGTCACATAGAGCCTTTTGTGGGTGGTTTAATATTGTGTGGCAAAGCTGCTATTCTCTCTTACCCCAGGGACTGATGCTGCCCAGGATCAATCCGGAGCGCACTCAAAAATGGTAGTTGTTCGCGCCTCTGTCTGCGCCTCTGCCTTCCGTGGGCCAGGACTGATGTCGGGTCTTGAGCGTATGCCAATTTCGGCCAAGAGAGGTCTGCGCTGTGCTCCGTTGCCTGTCTGGCAAGAAGATCCTACGGGGGCGACCGGGAGAGCACTGTTTAAACAAGTTGTTAGCTCAATGTCACGGAGCTCCGTTTCTTCGCTGCTCTCCAGTCGCCCCACCCACCGGAAGTCGGTAATGTTAGTTTTTAGTGTAAGGCAGCTTTATCTCTAACAGTTTCTGGTACGCCTACTATCCGTAGATTATTTCGATGGCTGCGGTTCTCTAAATCCTCTAATTTGTCTAGCAGGTATTGATTCTGTTTAAAGAGGTTCTTTATTGATCCCGCTGATTCTTGTTGTCGATCTTCAACCTCAGAGATTCTGTGCTCTGCAGACGTGAGACGTGTAGAGAATGCTCTTTTCTTTCATGTAATTAGCAAGAGTCCATGAGCTAGTGACGTATGGGATATACATTCCTACCAGGAGGGGCAAAGTTTCCCAAACCTCAAAATGCCTATAAATACACCCCTCACCACACCCACAATTCAGTTTTACAAACTTTGCCTCCTATGGAGGTGGTGAAGTAAGTTTGTGCTAGATTCTACGTTGATATGCGCTCCGCAGCAAGTTGGAGCCCGGTTTTCCTCTCAGCGTGCAGTGAATGTCAGAGGGATGTGAGGAGAGTATTGCCTATTTGAATGCAGTGATCTCCTTCTACGGGGTCTATTTTATAGGTTCTCTGTTATCGGTCGTAGAGATTCATCTCTTACCTCCCTTTTCAGATCGACGATATACTCTTATTTATATACCATTACCTCTGCTGATTCTCGTTTCAGTACTGGTTTGGCTTTCTACAAACATGTAGATGAGTGTCCTGGGGTAAGTAAATCTTATTTTCTGTGACACTCTAAGCTATGGTTGGGCACTTTGTTTATAAAGTTCTAAATATATGTATTCAAACATTTATTTGCCTTGACTCAGAATGTTCAACATTCCTTATTTTTCAGACAGTCAGTTTCATATTTGGGATAATGCATTTGAATTAATCATTTTTTCTTATCTTCAAAAATTTGACTCTTTTTTCCCTGTGGGCTGTTAGGCTCGCGGGGGCTGAAAATGCTTCATTTTATTGCGTCATTCTTGGCGCAGACTTTTTTGGCGCAAAAAATCTTTTCCGTTTCCGGCGTCATACGTGTCGCCGGAAGTTGCGTCATTTTTTGACGTTATTTTGCGCCAAAAATGTCGGCGTTCCGGATGTGGCGTCATTTTTGGCGCCAAAAGCATTTAGGCGCCAAATAATGTGGGCGTCTTATTTGGCGCTAAAAAATATGGGCGTCGCTTTTGTCTCCACATTATTTAAGTCTCATTTTTCATTGCTTCTGGTTGCTAGAAGTTTGTTCTTTGGCATTTTTTCCCATTCCTGAAACTGTCATTTAAGGAATTTGATCAATTTTGCTTTATATGTTGTTTTTTCTCTTACATATTGCAAGATGTCTCACGTTGCATCTGAGTCAGAAGATACTACAGGAAAATCACTGTCTAGTGCTGGATCTACCAAAGCTAAGTGTATCTGCTGTAAACTTTTGGTAGCTATTCCTCCGGCTGTTGTTTGTATTAATTGTCATGACAAACTTGTTAAAGCAGATAATATTTCCTTTAGTAAAGTACCATTGCCTGTTGCAGTTCCTTCAACATCTAAGGTGCAGAATGTTCCTGATAACATAAGAGATTTTGTTTCTGAATCCATCAAGAAGGCTATGTCTGTTATTTCTCCTTCTAGTAAACGTAAAAAATCTTTTAAAACTTCTCTCCCTACAGATGAATTTTTAAATGAACATCATCATTCTGATTCTGATGACTCTTCTGGTTCAGGGGATTCTGTCTCAGAGATTGATGCTGATAAATCTTCATATTTATTTAAAATGGAATTTATTCGTTCTTTACTTAAAGAAGTACTAATTGCTTTAGAAATAGAGGATTCTGGTCCTCTTGATACTAATTCTAAACGTTTAGATAAGGTATTTAAATCTCCTGTGGTTATTCCAGAAGTTTTTCCTGTTCCTAATGCTATTTCTGAAGTAATTTCCAAAGAATGGGATAAATTGGGTAATTCATTTACTCCTTCTAAACGTTTTAAGCAATTATATCCTGTGCCGTCTGACAGATTAGAATTTTGGGACAAAATCCCTAAAGTTGATGGGGCTATTTCTACCCTTGCTAAACGTACTACTATTCCTACGTCAGATGGTACTTCGTTTAAGGATCCTTTAGATAGGAAAATTGAATCCTTTCTAAGAAAAGCTTATCTGTGTTCAGGTAATCTTCTTAGACCTGCTATATCATTGGCTGATGTTGCTGCAGCTTCAACTTTTTGGTTGGAAACTTTAGTGCAACAAGTAACAGATCATGATTCTCATGATATTATTATTCTTCTTCAGCATGCTAATAATTGTATCTGTGATGCCATTTTTGATATTATCAGAGTTGATGTCAGGTTTATGTCCCTAGCTATTTTAGCTAGAAGAGCTTTATGGCTTAAAACTTGGAATGCTGATATGGCTTCTAAATCAACTCTACTTTCCATTTCTTTCCAGGGTAACAATTTATTTGGTTCTCAGTTGGATTCTATTATCTCAACTGTTACTGGTGGGAAAGGAACTTTTTTACCACAGGATAAAAAATCTAAGGGTAAAAACAGGGCTAATAATCGTTTTCGTTCCTTTCGTTTCAACAAAGAACAAAAGCCTAATCCTTCATCCTCAGGAGCAGTTTCAGTTTGGAAACCATCTCCAGTCTGGAATAAATCCAAGCCTGCTAGAAAGGCAAAGCCTGCTTCTAAGTCCACATGAAGGTGCGGCCCTCATTCCAGCTCAGCTGGTAGGGGGCAGGTTACGTTTTTTCAAAGAAATTTGGATCGATTCTGTTCACAATCTTTGGATTCAGAACATTGTTTCAGAAGGGTACAGAATTGGTTTCAAGATGAGACCTCCTGCAAAGAGATTTTTTCTTTCCCGTGTCCCAGTAAATCCAGTGAAAGCTCAAGCATTTCTGAATTGTGTTTCAGATCTAGAGTTGGCTGGAGAAATTATGCCAGTTCCAGTTCCGGAACAGGGGATGGGGTTTTATTCAAATCTCTTCATTGTACCAAAGAAGGAGAATTCCTTCAGGCCAGTTCTGGATCTAAAAATATTGAATCGTTATGTAAGGATACCAACGTTCAAGATGGTAACTATAAGGACTATCTTGCCTTTTGTTCAGCAAGGGCATTATATGTCCACAATAGATTTACAGGATGCATATCTGCATATTCCGATTCATCCAGATCATTATCAGTTCCTGAGATTCTCTTTTCTGGACAAGCATTACCAGTTTGTGGCTCTGCCGTTTGGCCTAGCTACAGCTCCAAGAATTTTTACAAAGGTTCTCGGTGCCCTTCTGTCTGTAATCAGAGAACAGGGTATTGTGGTATTTCCTTATTTGGACGATATCTTGATACTTGCTCAGTCTTTACATTTAGCAGAATCTCATACGAATCGACTTGTGTTGTTTCCTCAAGATCATGGTTGGAGGATCAATTTACCAAAAAGTTCATTGATTCCTCAGACAAGGGTAACCTTTCTGGGTTTCCAGATAGATTCAGTGTCCATGACTCTGTCTTTAACAGACAAGAGACGTCTAAAATTGATTTCAGCTTGTCGAAATCTTCAGTCACAATCATTCCCTTCGGTAGCCTTATGCATGGAAATTCTAGGTCTTATGACTGCTGCATCGGACACGATCCCCTTTGCTCGTTTTCACATGCGACCTCTTCAGCTCTGTATGATGAATCAATGGTGCAAGGATTACACAAAGATATCTCAATTAATATCTTTAAAACCGATTGTTCGACACTCTCTAACGTGGTGGACAGATCACCATCGTTTAATTCAGGGGGCTTCTTTTGTGCTTCCGACCTGGACTGTAATTTCAACAGATGCAAGTCTCACAGGTTGGGGAGCTGTGTGGGGATCTCTGACGGCACAAGGAGTTTGGGAATCTCAGGAGGTGAGATTACTGATCAATATTTTGGAACTCCGTGCAATTTTCAGAGCTCTTCAGTTTTGGCCTCTTCTGAAGAGAGAATCGTTCATTTGTTTTCAGACAGACAATGTCACAACTGTGGCATACATCAATCATCAAGGAGGGACTCACAGTCCCCTGGCTATGAAAGAAGTATCTCAAATTTTGGTTTGGGCGGAATCCAGCTCCTGTCTAATCTCTGCGGTTCATATCCCAGGTATAGACAATTGGGAAGCGGATTATCTCAGTCGCCAAACGTTGCATCCGGGCGAATGGTCTCTTCACCCAGAGGTATTTCTTCAGATTGTTCAAATGTGGGAACTTCCAGAAATAGATCTGATGGCATCTCATCTTAACAAGAAACTTCCCAGGTATCTGTCCAGATCCCGGGATCCTCAGGCGGAGGCAGTGGATGCATTATCACTTCCTTGGAAGTATCATCCTGCCTATATCTTTCCACCTCTAGTTCTTCTTCCAAGAGTAATCTCCAAGATTCTGAAGGAATGCTCGTTTGTTCTGCTGGTAGCTCCGGCATGGCCTCACAGGTTTTGGTATGCAGATCTTGTCTGGATGGCCTCTTGCCAACCGTGGACTCTTCCGTTAAGATCAGACCTTCTGTCGCAAGGTCCTTTTTTCCATCAGGATCTGAAATCCTTAAATTTAAAGGTATGGAGATTGAACGCTTGATTCTTGGTCAAAGAGGTTTCTCTGACTCTGTGATTAATACTATGTTACAGGCTCGTAAATCTGTATCTAGAGAGATATATTATAGAGTCTGGAAGACTTATATTTCTTGGTGTCTTTCTCATCATTTTTCTTGGCATTCTTTTAGAATACCGAGAATTTTACAGTTTCTTCAGTATGGTTTAGATAAGGGTTTGTCCGCAAGTTCCTTGAAAGGACAAATCTCTGCTCTTTCTGTTCTTTTTCACAGAAAGATTGCTATTCTTCCTGATATTCATTGTTTTGTACAAGCTTTGGTTCGTATAAAACCTGTCATTAAGTCAATTTCTCCTCCTTGGAGTTTGAATTTGGTTCTGGGAGCTCTTCAAGCTCCTCCGTTTGAACCTATGCATTCATTGGACATTAAATTACTTTCTTGGAAAGTTTTGTTCCTTTTGGCCATCTCTTCTGCCAGAAGAGTTTCTGAATTATCTGCTCTTTCTTGTGAGTCTCCTTTTCTGATTTTTCATCAGGATAAGGCGGTGTTGCGAACTTCTTTTGAATTTTTACCTAAAGTTGTGAATTCCAACAACATTAGTAGAGAAATTGTGGTTCCTTCATTATGTCCTAATCCTAAGAATTCTAAGGAGAAATCATTGCATTCTTTGGATGTTGTTAGAGCTTTGAAATATTATGTTGAAGCTACTAAGTCTTTCCGAAAGACTTCTAGTCTATTTGTTATCTTTTCTGGTTCTAGAAAAGGCCAGAAAGCTTCTGCCATTTCTTTGGCATCTTGGTTGAAATCTTTAATTCATCTTGCCTATGTTGAGTCGGGTAAAACTCCGCCTCAGAGGATTACAGCTCATTCTACTAGGTCAGTTTCTACTTCCTGGGCGTTTAGGAATGAAGCTTCGGTTGATCAGATTTGCAAAGCAGCAACTTGGTCCTCTTTGCATACTTTTACTAAATTCTACCATTTTTATGTATTTTCTTCTTCTGAAGCAGTTTTTGGTAGAAAAGTACTTCAGGCAGCGGTTTCAGTTTGAATCTTCTGCTTATGTTTTTCATTAAACTTTATTTTGGGTGTGGATTATTTTCAGCAGGAATTGGCTGTCTTTATTTTATCCCTCCCTCTCTAGTGACTCTTGTGTGGAAAGATCCACATCTTGGGTAATCATTATCCCATACGTCACTAGCTCATGGACTCTTGCTAATTACATGAAAGAAAACATAATTTATGTAAGAACTTACCTGATAAATTCATTTCTTTCATATTAGCAAGAGTCCATGAGGCCCGCCCTTTTTTTGTGGTGGTTATGATTTTGTATAAAGCACAATTATTCCAATTCCTTATTTTATATGCTTTCGCACTTTTTTATCACCCCACTTCTTGGCTATTCGTTAAACTGAATTGTGGGTGTGGTGAGGGGTGTATTTATAGGCATTTTGAGGTTTGGGAAACTTTGCCCCTCCTGGTAGGAATGTATATCCCATACGTCACTAGCTCATGGACTCTTGCTAATATGAAAGAAATGAATTTATCAGGTAAGTTCTTACATAAATTATGTTATCTCACTTGTCAAGGTGTCTACGCCAGCTTGTAATGAGTCCATTTTTGGTAGGAAAAAGCTTTAAGCTCTTGTAGTAAGGAGCTATGTTCACCAGAAGATGTATGATCATTATCTGAGGATGCAGAGTTAGGTGCAGGTGTTTCCGCAGAATTTTTAAGTTTTTTGTCTTGTGTCCTGGATCTGTGACTCATAGTGTCTGTTAGAGGCGGAGACAGCCTTTTAAAGTAATCGTTAACTTTTATAGAGCAGAAGAAAAAACAAGGATTAGTGTACAGCTTTCCCTTTCTTTGAATACAATAACGTCCTCAGTCTTTGCTGCTGCTGCAGTTAAAAATTCTGCTAACCACAAAATACAGTCCTTTTTGGGGGATTCAGGCCTAGTATGAGCCACAACTCAGTTTGATGGTATACAACAGTCCCTTGCCTCAAATATTCCCACTTACATTAGATCCAAACAGGAAAAGTAGGTAGCACATAAGCCTGCTTCTAGACAATAAAGGCCACTAACAGGGCAACCATCTCACCTCATCTCCAACACATATAGCAGTCTGTGATGCAAAGCTTGGAAAAAAAAAGGGATTTATAAGGCAGCAGGTGTTCCCAGAATGGTGCTTTATAATAATCTGTGTCGCCTCTGTGCTTATTTCAATCAAGGAGCAATACAGTGGTGTGAAGCATGAGCCCCTTTACTGCTGATCTGGGTGCTGGGATAGTAATTTGGGCCCAAAGGTGTAAGCATGGGAGCCCTGAGGTGTAGCTGCGTCACAGCAAATTATGTCTGCCTGTTTGGGGCCTGCCCGGTCACATAGAGCCTTTTGTGGGCGGTTTAATATTGTGTGGCAAAGCTGCTATTCTCTCTTACCCCAGGGACTGATGCTGCCCTGCAGGGATGCCCAGGATCAATCCGGAGCGCACTCAAAAATGGCGGTTGTTCACGCCTCTGTCTACGCCTCTGCCTTCCGTGGGCCAGGACTGATGTCGGGTCCTGCGCGTATGCCAATTTCGGCCAAGAGAGGTCTGTGCTGTGCTCTGCTGCCTGTCTGGCAAGAAGATCCTACGGGGGCGACCGGGAGAGCACCGTTTGAACAAGTTGTTAGCTCAATGTCACGGAGCTCTGTTTCTTTGCTGCTCTCCAGTCGCCCCACCCACCGGAAGTCGGTAATGTTAGTTTTTAGTGTAAGGCAGCTTAAGTTTTATTTCACAGGTACGTTTGTATTTATTTTAACTAGGTAGTTAATAAATAGTTAATAACTATTTTCTAACTAGTCTACCTAGTTAAAATAAATACAAACTTACCTGTGAAATAAAAATAAAACCTAAGCTAGCTACAATATAACTATTATTTATATTGTAGCTAATTTAGGTTTTATTTCACAGGTAAGTATGTATTTAGTTTTAAATAGGTATTATTTAGTTAATAATTTTAACTTTAATTTAGCTCTATTTTAATTATGTTAAAGTTAGGGGGTTTTAGGGTTAGGTTTGGGGTCAGACAGGGCCGTCTCTAACACAGGGCAAAAGGGGCAGCTTCCCAGGGCCCAGTCTTTGTTGAGGCACCCAAGAGTCCTAAAAGAATAAAAACAATTTGGTTCATGCTAGACTGCTGATGCCATGTGACATGGGGGACACACACAGTCAGCCCTAATACTGTCACAGTCAAAGTTCTTTGCTCATATTTATTTGTGAGAAACTGTGCCAGACCGTGCTGGTGTCATGTGACATGCCAAGCTATTGCCATGTGCTGTTTTAGATGTGCACTGTGCAGCACTGAATGCTAAGCCCTAACTCTGCATCCAGCCAATCCCACTGCATCAGAAAAAGTCCTGCTGGGGTTACCACTGTTACCAGGTAACTTCTTTGGTAGTGGTGGGTTGTTTCTGGGTAGGGCTGACTGTAGGCACATGCAGCAGAAAGCTGGAGCGGCAGGCACGTGAAGATTAGAGCATCTGTGCAGCTGCACACACTGCTCTCTTCAGTCTTGAGGCTGTGTGATTCATCTCACACTGTATCCATGCTGCCTTGGGCAGCCCTGCTCTTTCTGCTGTGGCCCTAAGATCAACTAACTGAGGTTTGTTAGTGGAACAATGCTTTGTAGAAATGTGTCAGTGGGAAGAATAAGTGAGTGCACACATGCCCCTCCCACATGCAGCATTTTCTAGTGCAGGGTGAGAGAGAACTTGTTCCTAGCAAAGAAGTGACATGTGCTGCTGTGGCTGATGTAATAGTGTCATGCTGATACTTCACACATTAAGCTAAGGTTTAGTTTTTATAGTTTTTTTTCTCTCTGTCTCAGATTTTACAGCTTCCCATAGTAGTTCTGCTGTTCCAGTCAGTAAACTAATATTTGTCTGTACCTCCATGCTTACTCCTCAGTCTTTACTTTGCTTTGCTCCTGTAGGCTGCCCTACATCTCTTTAACCAGCCCTAAATCTCTTTAACCAGCTAACCTCACACCATAATCAAATTCAAAAGCATATTAAATTAATCCACAGTGGAGGAATTTATATATATATTTATTTACTTATTAGTACTGCTTAGGTCCAGTTTCACATATTGGAATTTATTTCATTTTTTTTTAATGATTAGCCCAGCAGTGGATGATCCACTACTGGGCTAATAAGTAAAAAAAATAAAATAAAATAAATTGATTGTTGTTTTTTGGGATGTTGGGTTGGAGAGCGAAACTGCATGAAAATGTTTGCCCAGGGTCAAGTCAATATTAAAGATGGCCTGGGGTTATGTTTAGGGGTTAATAGTTTAATTTAGGTTGTTGCGATGTGGTGGGCTGGCGGTTTAGGGGTTAATAGGTTTATTTAGAGGCCGTGATGTAGGAGGCCAGAGGTTTAGGGGTTAATAACATTATTTAGTGGTGGCGATGTTGGGGAGCGGTAGAATAGGGGTTAATATATTTATTATAGTGTGGCCGATGTTGGGGTGCGGGGGAATAGGGGTTAATATATTTATTATAGTGTGGTCGATGTTGGGGTGCGGGGGCAGAGGGGTTAATAACTCTATTGTAGTGGCTGCGATATCGGGAGCTGCAGATTAGGGGTTAATAACATTATGTAGGTACCGGTGATGTTGGGAGAAGCAAATTAGGAATGTTTAGACATGGGGTTTATGTTAGGGTGTTAAGTTTAAACCTTTTTTTTCCCCCATAGACATCAATGGGGTTGAGTTACAGAGCTTTTCATTGCACGCTTCAGGTGTTAGTTTTTTTTTCTAACCTGCTCTCCCCATTGATGTCTATGGGGAAAGCGTGGACGAGCACGTCAAAACAGCGCTTGTATTTTGTGCAGTATAGAGCTGAACGCAACCATATCGCATGCACAAGCCGGCTGTTTTAAAACTTGTAATGGCTGTGCTATGGAGGGTGAAATAACACAACTTTTGTTGCGTTCGTTAAAAACCCTATAGCGCGCATAACTCATAATCTAGGCGACAGTGAGGTATAGACCATTTTTTTTTTCAATATATGAACAGACCGACAAACTGCGAGCCTGGTGAACCCAAACAGGTAGTCTCGTCAGTCTTTTAATGTTTTGATTATTTGCTGCACTAGCTCTCATTGTCTGTACTGGTTCTTCATGCAGCGCAATCTCCTCGTAGATTTTGTGATTTCTATAAAAATAGCAAAAAATGCGACCACTCGCAATGACATGTGCCCATTCGGGTTGCACACTCGCTGACATATGAACTTCGTGAGTTTTCGTTAATTCTCTGTGTTTCTTGTTCATGGGCTCCAATCAGCTAAGTTGTGGACGGGGTGTCCGGCACATCTAAAATATGTTATTATTCTGTTTCCAATTACTTTAATATTAAATTGTAATTATATATTATGACTCAACTGTAAGATGTGAAAAAAAGAGTATTGTTTTTTCCTTTTCACCCCCCTTATGTGGATTTTTGGGAAATGGTAAAACACGTGTTCCTTTTTTTTTTAAGGAGAATCTAAAAACCAATTTTCACGTCTGTAACTTCTTTGTTTTTTGAGATATAGGTATCCTCATAAAAAAAAATTCACCCCCCTTTTTCACCCCCTTAGGGACCTAATTGTCAAAAATCCTTCTGTAGTGAATGCCTAAGTCATAAAAACAACGTACCTTCCAAATTTCACATTACTCGGTTAAATGGTTTGAGCTGGCTGTTAATCAGTCAGGACTTTTACTTTTATATACTGTATATAGATATATATATGTTGTGTTTTTTTATTTTTTATTATTTAAGTTAATCTTCTTTTCCGCATTGGTGAGATATTCATATAAGACCAAAAGAAATAATGTGGGATAATTCATTTACATAAGTAGAAAGTGGCTGTAAAATTTGGAAACCGCTAAGTGACAAGATTTTGCAGATAGCCCAAATTTGTAGAACTTACTGTATAAACACATATTGTACATATTTTAATGTATTTACCACCCATTACAGAGGGTCTATACAATAGTGCTGATTATAGATTTAATGAAGCTAGACCATATATTAATATATACATCTAAAATGGCTTGTGTGACCGTTCCAGAGTGTATTGCACATGTGTAAGGTAACAGAATCATTACGGATCATCTTGGAACAGTGGGAGCAGAGGCTTACGTGAACCCCAGAGAAAAAAGAAAGAAAATATTTTCTTTGGCTGAATAAATATACTTTTTCCAATAGCCCCTTATTAGAAAAAAATTATACTCATTCAGCCAAAAAAAGGTTCCAGCCCAGACTGTCCAGTTTGTTTAAAAAAAATATTGCCTTTTTTTACCGCACGTGTGCTAGAGAGATATAGCCTGGCATAGCCCTTTGCACTTATTTCTAAGTACCTGCAGCGCCGCTCCAACCCACCCTTATCCTAACTTAACCGCACAGATTTTACTGTGCGAGTGAGAGGAGAGCCAGTCAGACGTCACCACTCACAAGGTAACATGCTGACAGTCAAAGAGGCTCCTCCTCCCCCATCAGCGCGAGAATCAGTCACTCTCTATCAGGGCCAGTGTTAAACTTCAGCAGTTCAAAAAGGACTAGTGGCAGGCTGGAAAGTAAAGCAACATAACCACTAAGTTTACCTACTGAAACGCAGCTCAACGCTAGCAGCTGCACTAGAGGTTAAAGTATGTGGGAGAGAGGGGCCTCAACAATGGGACTACTGTCTGGACTAAAGTACAGCATGAGCTTGCCCCAAAAGTTTACTGGGCTGGCCTGTGGCTGCACACTATCTGGTGGAGAGAGCAGTGAACGAGGTAGGTCAGACCATCAGAGCAGGGGTGAAACACCAGGAGCCCAACTTGAGACAGGTTTTACTTTGTCTTGAATTTTTTTTGGGGGGGGCCCGTGAGTGGGAGTCGTGGCAGGGCGCCGCGAGGGGGAGGCAGCCATGTCGGCTCTGGCTGGAGTCAGTGGAGAGATGCTCAGGTCAGCTCAGCACATTCTGTGTGATCCCTTGCTCTGCTGGATACATTATAGTATAGTATGTATTTAAAATCCTAAAAATGTTGCCTATCAGGCAGCCCCTAGTGGGGGCATCATTTTATTGCAGGGGGGGCTTTATTTTATTGCTGGGGGCATCATTTCTTACAGTGGGGCTTGGGGCATCATTTATTGCAGGGGGCTCTGGGAATCATTTATTGCAGGGGGGTTCAGGTTATCATTTTATTGCAGGGGCCCCAGGGGGGCTGGGGCATCATTTTATTACAGGGTGGCTGGGGGCTTCATTTTATTGTTGGGGGCATAATTTATTACAGGGGGGCTCAGGGCATCATTTTGTTGCAGGGGGGCTGGGGGAATCATTTTATTGCAGGGGCTGTGGGCATTATTTTATTGCAGGGAAGGCTGGGGGCTTCATTTTATTGCTGAAGGCATCATTTATTGCAGGGGAGCTCAGGGCATTATTTTATTGCAAGGGTGCTGGGTGCATTATTTTCTATTGCTGTGAGCATCATTTTATTGCAGGGGTGCTGGGGCATCATTTTATTGCAGCGGGGCTGGGGGCATCGTTTTATTGCTGGGGGCATCATTTTATTGCAGGGGAGCTGGGGGCATTATTTTATTGCAGGGAAAGCTGGGGGCTTCATTTTATTGCTGAGGGCATCATTTATTGCAGGGGAGCTCAGGGCATTATTTTATTGCAAGGGTGCTGTGTGCATCATTTTCTATTGCTGTGAACATCATTTTATTGCAGGGGTGCTGGGGGCATCATTTTATTGCAGCGGGGCTGGGGGCATCTTTTTATTGCTGGGGGCATCATTTTATTGCAGGGGAGCTGGGGGCATTATTTTATTGCAGGGAAGGATGGGGCTTAATTTTATTGCTGGGGGCATAATGTATTGCAGGGGAGCTCAGGGCATTATTTTATTGCAAGGGTGCTGGGGGCATCATTTTATTGCAGGGGGCTGGGGCATCTTTTATGGCTGGGTCTCAGGGCATCATTTTATTGCAGGGGGGCTGGGGCAACATTTTATTGCAGGGGCTGTGGGCATTATTTTATTGCAGGGAAGGCTGGGGGCTTCATTTTATTGCTGAGGGCATCATTTATTGCAGGGGAGCTCAGGGCATTATTGTATTGCAAGGGTGTTGGGTGCATCATTTTCTATTGCTGTGAGCATCATTTTATTGCAGGGGTGCTGGGGGCATCATTTTATTGCAGCGGGGCTGGGGGCATCGTTTTATTGCTGGGGGCATCATTTTATTGCAGGGGAGCTGGGGGCATTATTTTATTGCAAGGGTGCTGGGGGCATCATTTTATTGCAGGGGGCTAGGGACATCTTTTATGGCTGGGTCTCAGTGCATCATTTTATTGCAGGGGGGCTGGGTGAATCATTTATTGCTGGGGAGCTCAGGGCATTATTTTATTGCAAGGGTGCTGGGGGCATCGTTTTATTGCTGGGGGCATCATTTTATTGCAGGGGAGCTGGGGGCATTATTTTATTGCAAGGGTGCTGGGGGCATCATTTTATTGCAGGGGGCTAGGGACATCTTTTATGGCTGGGTCTCAGTGCATCATTTTATTGCAGGGGGGCTGGGTGAATCATTTATTGCTGGGGAGCTCAGGGCATTATTTTATTGCAAGGGTGCTGGGGGCTAGGGGCATCTTTTATGGCTGGGTCTCAGTGCATCATTTTATTGCAGGGGGGCTGGGTGAATCATTTATTGCTGGGGGGCTGGGGACATATACTGAGCATATATAAACATGTATTGTATGTGCAGACCTTTTGTAATGAGGTGCTTAAGTGCTGATATATAAGTGTGAAGCACTTATTGATTTAAAGTTGAAATATTTACTTTATTATTAAGTGAATCTATATTGAACGTGAAAGTGCTACTGTTGACCTTTTTTATGTAAAAAATGTTTTTAACTATTTGAGTATAAGCTGTTTAAATGTACGGTGAAGCTAATACTGGGTACTGGGATTCTATTGCTCAGTGGCTAATGACAGCTCCCAAATATAAAGCTGCTTTATTCAGCACAGTAAAATCAATAACAAAAAAAAAGTTTATTTCAATGAACTTTAAAAACAAACAAACATGCCCATAAAAAAGTATATATTGGTAGGTGTAGCAGTATATATAAAAATGATATAATGCACCCATATGTTTGAAAACAGGCAATCAATAAATCAACTAGTCATCTTGTTCATTTTACACCAGAGGCTACTTTGGTTCACATGGGTGGGGTTTTCTCAAAGGAGTGGAGTCTTGTGCACCACCATCTTAAAAATTCACCAGCCGCCACTGTCTTGGAATATTGTTAAACATGTAGAAAAGTCCAGTTTTGCACTTTACCAATCTCAGAAGAGAAGGGCCTGTCACTCTCGCAGAGCAAGTGTGTTTGGGTTGATTTCTCTCCACCAACTGTTGACATTGCAGAAAGCAGGCTTGCATGTGCGAACCTGCTCCAAAACCGCTTACTCTTCTTATTACATGGAGTACAATGTGTCGATCTTGTTGCTGAAATATATATAGTTTTTATAGGTAAATAAAAAAAAACAAAAGCTCTGTTTCTGTTTAAAAGGAGTGATAACAAAAATTCTAAAATCTTTTTTTTTTTTTTAATTTGTTTTACAGTATCATGGAAAACATTCTCCCTTCCAACATTTCAGTTCTGCAAACGGTTTTGATTTGGTTATATGGCATTTTTCAGCAGAAGCACAGTTGCTGTATTAAGATAGGAAACAGTGGGTGATTCTAAGAAGCAGTACTACTGTTTCTGGATGGCTTGAGGTGTTCGCTAAGCCCACCACAACTACGTTCTTAAGCCCTGTGACTAACATTGCATTGCTTGCCTTTAAAATATACAGATTATATAATCTTTTCTATGCACTGTGGTTTAATGTGTACATGATGTTGGTCTAAACCATGTATACAGCATAAAGCAATGTCTTGTAGAACAATCAAGGTAAACTTCTTAAATATCAGTGGTTAATGGGATGTTACAAATGTGTTAAAAGCTCAGAGACCACAATGCTTGCTGCTTGCTATGTTGTAATCATCAGTTTTAGCTATTTGACTGTGAAGCCATTATATATGTGACATGTCCGGGAATACGTTTCTTTGTTTTCTGTAAACTATTTCAGTAGCTTTTACTATAAGTATTAAGAATGCATTTTTTTTTCTAATTTGTAAAATTAAAACCGTCATAAAAAATAAATTTTTCATGCGTTTTTATATTTACTACATTACAATTAAGAAAATATTCACAGACATTTAGATTGCGTAACTAATTCTATTTGGTTTTAGTCCATTATCTAAGACCCAAATCATTAGGGTTTATCAGACGTTTTAAGGGGGTGTTGGGTTTTTTACTTCAACACAGATGCAAAATAGTTCACCAATTCAAAAGTGAAACATGCAGCCTCAGTATTGATGATTACAGCAAACATGTTTACATATAGTACTGTGACAGTAGCATCAGTTAATGGCATCAATGCAATTAAAAATGTCATAATTTTGAGCATCTATCTTTCTTTATATATAAAACTTTAAGATACTTAATAGCAAACATACATTATAATACATGTTTATATTTAAAGGGACAGTCAACACCATAATTTTTGTTGTTTAAAAAGAAAGATAATCCATTTATTAAACATTCCCCAGTTTTGCATAACCAATACTGTTATAGAAATACACTTTTTACCTCTGTGATTACCTTGTATCTATGCTTCTGCAAACTGCCCCCTTATTTCAGTTCTTTTGACAGACTTGCATTTTAGCCAATCAGTGCTCACTCCAGGGTAACTTCACGTGCATGAGCTCAATGTTATCTACAGTATATAAAACACATGAACTAATGCCCTCTAGTGGTCAAAATGCATTCAGATTAGAGGCAGTCTTCAAGGTCTAAGAAATTAGCTTATGAACCTCCTAGGTTTAGCATTCAACTAAGAATACGAAGAGAACAAAGCAAAATTGGTGATCAATGTAAATTGGAAAGTTGTTTAAAATAGCATTCCCTATTTAAATCATAAAAGTTTTTTTTTGGACTTCTGTCTCTTTAAGATTTATTATACCACGAAATAATCATGTTCATCAATATTACATCTAAGCATGAAGAATGTTAGCCTTTAAAGGGATATGAAACAGTGCTCCTTTAATAAAAAATATCTTTACATAAACAAGAAACAAAAATTGTTTTAAAAAACAGCAAACTTATGCCTAGATTACGAGTTTTGCGGTAAGGTGAAAAAGCAGCGCTAACAGGTACTAATGCTGCTTTTTCATGTCCGCTGCTATTACGAGTCTTGCAGGTTTAGGGGCACAGCACACTTTTTTAGCCTTACCGCAAACCAACTTAAGTAAATTGCGTATAGTATTTTTTAAATGGGACTTCCATAGCACCGGTATTACAAGTTTGTCCTGGGAGGCCAAAAAGTGAGCGGTACCCCCTATCCCGTCAAGATTTCTAACGCATTTTAAAGTCAGTAGTTATGAGTTTTACACTACAAAGCCCTAGCATAACACTCATAACTAAAGTGCTAAAAAGTACACTAACACCCATAAACTACCTATTAACCCCTAAACCGAGGTCCTCCAACATCGCAAACACTATAATAAAAATATTAACCCCCTAATCTGCTGTTCTGGACATCGCCACCACTAGAATAAACATATTAACCCCTAAACCACCGCACTCCCGCCTCACAAAAACTATTTAAATATTATTAACCCCTAATATGCTGCCCCCAACATTGCCGACACCTACATTATATTTATTAACCCCTAATCTCCCTCCCCCAATGTCACCGCAACCTACCTACATTTATTAACCACTAATCTGCTGCCCCCAACGTCGCTGCCACTATTCTAAATGTATTAACCCCTAAACCTAACCCCCCCTAACTTAAATATAATTTAAATAAATCTAAATAAAATTACTATTTACTATCATTAACTAAATTATTCCTATTGAAAACTAAATACTTACCTGTAAAATAAACCCTAAGCTAGCTACAATATAACTAATAGTTACATTGTATCTATCTTAGGGTTTATTTTTATTTTACAGGCAAGTTTGTATTGATTTTAACTAGGTAAAATAGTTACTAAATAGTTATTAACTATTTACTAACGACCTAGCTAAAATAAATACAAATTTACCTGTAACATAAAATCTAACCTGAGTTACACTAACACTTAACATTACACTACAATTAAATAAATTACCTAAATGAAATACAATTAAAGGGACAGTGAAGTTTAAAAAAAACCTTTCATGATTTAAATAGGGCATGTCATTTTAAACAACTTTCCAATTTACTTTTATTACCAATTTTGCTTTGTTCTCTTGGTATTCTTAGTTGAAAGCTAAATCTAGGAGGTATATATGCTAATTTATTAGACCTTGAAGGCCACCTCTAATCTGAAAGCATTTTAACAGTTTTTCACCACTAGAGGGCATTAGTTCATGTGTTTCATATAGATAACATTGAGCTCAGGCACGTGAGGCTCCTAAGAGCAAGCACTGATTGGCTAAAAATGCAAGTCAAAAATAAATAACTGAAATAAGGAGGAAGTTTGAAGAGCCATAGATACAAGGTAATCACAGAGATAAAAAGTATATTATTATAACTGTGTTGGTTATGCAAAATTGGGGAATGGGTAATAAAGGGATTATCTACCCTTTTAAACAGCAAAAATTCTGGTGTTTACTGTCCCTTTAAATAAATCAAATACAATTAGATAAATTACAAAAAACAAACAAACACTAAATTACAGAAAATAAAAAAACAAATTACAAGATCTTTAAACTAATTACACCTAATCTAATAGTCCTGTGAAAATTAAAAAGCCCCCAAAATAAAAAACCCTAGCCTAAACTAAACTACCAATAGCCCTTAAAAGGGCATTTTGCAGGGCATTGCCCCAAAGAAATCAGCTCTTTTACCTGTAAAAAAAATACACACAACCCCCAACAGTAAAACCCACCACCCACACAACCAACCCCCCAAATAAAACCCTAACTAAAAAAGCCTAAGCTCCCCATTGCCCTGAAAAGGGCATTTGGATGGGCATTGCCCTTAAAAGGGCATTTAGCTCTATCGTGGCCCAAAGCCCTAACCTAAAAATAAAACCCACCCAATACACCCTTAAAAAAATCCTAACACTAACCACCGAAGATCCACTTACCGGGAGAAGTCTTCATCCAAGCGGCAAGATGTCCTCAACAAAGCCGGCAGAAGTGGTTCTCCAGACGGGCAGAAGTCTTCATCCAGACGGCATCTTTTATCTTCATCCTTCTGACGTGGAACAGCTCCATCTTCAAGACATCCGGTGCGGAGCATCCTCTTCCAATGACGACTACCCGACGAATGAAGGTACCTTTAAGTGATGTCATCCAAGATGGTGTCCCTTAGATTCCAATTGGCTGATAGAATTCTATCAGCCAATAATTAAGGTTGAAAAAATCCTATAGGATGGAGCTTGCATTCTATTGGCTGATTGGAACAGCCAATAGAATGCAAGCTCAATCCTATTGGCTGATTGGATCAGCCAATAGGATTAAACTTCAATCCTATTGGCATCAGCCAATAGGATTTTTTCAACCTTAATTCCAATTGGCTGATAGAATTCTATCAGCCAATCGGAATCTAAGGGACGCCATCTTGGATGACGTCACTTAAAGGTACCTTCATTCGTCGGGTAGTCGTCATTGGAAGAGTATTCTCCGCGCTGGATGTCTTGAAGATGGACGCATCGGAAGGATGAAGATAGAAGATGCCATCTGGATGAAGACTTCTGCCCATCTGTAGGACCACTTCTGCTCGTCTGGAGGACAACTTCTGCTGGCTTTGTTGAGGACATCTTGCCGCTTGGATGAAGATTTCAAGCGTACAACCAGCTCACCGCTGACTTAAAGGGCCACTGTAAGTAAATATTTTCTATGCCTGTTACTAACTAACTACCCCAAATACGCTTTTTATCAATAGCATTTCATTTACATATCTCTACCGTATATCAGAAATCTTGTCTGCAAATTTAATTGTTTTCCAAACCCACTCCGTGGGTATCCTTTGCTCTGTACCAATCCGCTTACAATACCTAGGTTTCAAAATGGCGCTTTAAACACAAAGTTATTGGTTTAAGTATTTTGAACATGCAGTGCTGAAAATAGTGGGCAGGATAACGTGACATCATCGGCGAATAAAAGATATAACTTTTAGAACGTTATGAAACTTCGTTTTGGAGAAAATATAGGTCAGTAGGTTTTAATTAATGTTTATTAACTTTAATATGTTAGTTGTTTAGCTTAAAAATTATAACAGAAAGTAATCCTTTAAGCAGCGCTGGTATTGGAGTGAAGTGTGGAGCTCAATTTTGCTCTACGCTCACTTCTTGCCTGTTAACGCCGGGTTGATAAAAACCCGTAATGCCAGCGCTGCAGGTAAGTGAGCAGTGAGAATAACTTGCAAGTTAGCACCGCACCCCTGTTACCACAAAACTTGTAATCTAGCCATTTATTTATTTTTATTGCTAAATAAGCGCTTAGAAATTCCCAGTGTAGCCACTGTCTTTAGCTATATGAGGGGGCTACCATTGTAGAAAATAACTTCTACTGTCACTTGATGTTTGCTTAGGGAATAAACTGACTGCAGCTAGAGCAGATGTCCCCTAGCAACACCCAAATGAAAAGCTATTCCTTTGCTTTCCAGTAGAGACCACAAACCCCTTGTGGGGTAGTGACAGGAAATAATGGACACTTCACAAATGAAGTTGGAGGGACAGTCTAGACCCAATACTTATTCATTATTACTTATTGTTACAAACAAGACAAGCATCTTGCAAGAACCCATATCTATAATCTTGTAAAAAGTACATGAAATTTTAAGTGATCATTTATTTTTTTAGCAAAAAATGACAAACAGGCTTAACTCACAGATTCCTTCTTGTCCAGTTAGCTGTTTTCTTGTATGACAGTGTAACCCCCTCCTTACCCATTTTTGGTGAGAATGATACAGGTTGGACGGTCACCTTTGATGTTGTAGCTTCAAAGGAATGACCTAAGTGTTCGCTGGAGTAGGGAGTCTGGGACATCTTAATTAATGTAACGGACAGTGCCCCCACTCAGTGAAAACAATTTTCAGGAAACCCACAACACTGAGACAATCAGTACCCCACAACATGCAATAATAAAACAAGCAGATAATAAAGTAACACAGAATATAGTTACATGCAAATAGAATGACATATAAATAATATAAGTCCCACACTTTGCAAGGTACCTTTTTCCCCCCAAATAAACTGCTAAATAATGTCTATTTTGGTGGTGCACGTTGGGGCCCTTAGTAAGTTTCAGATATCTGTTTAGTGTGAAGGATAACTGTAACTGTTTCACTACCTGAATCCTCCTGTGGAACGATCTAGAAAAGGCCTGGTCCTCTGGATGCTTTCTTCCCACTTAAGTACTGACAGGCTGAAATGACAGCTCACTCTAGTCCAAAGGTAGTTGCTTCTTACTGTGACATCAGGCTGAGTGTTCACATCATGCATGGTCCTGGATGTGGCCTTTATCATCCCAGGCAGAATCAAACACACCCCTTTCAGCAGCTCTGAACAGCCCTGCCTAAAACTCTCCTCCCAGGAAGTCTCTGAAACTGCAGCATCTGATTGGCTTTCACTACCATGTGATGCAGGGTTGAGGAAAGGGCAAAGTGCCGCAGCAGAATGACAAAGGGCTATATTCCCCCTCTGTAAAATTCCTGCCTTCCACTGGCAGGACAGATTACATTAAATAATTAAACATCACTCCGACCCAAGTAACAAACTAATCTAATACAGTTGTGTTCCTGTACCTAACAATGTATTCAAGGTGTCAAGGGCATGTAATACTTGTATGACCTTAGAGTGGGACTCTTGCGAGTATGTGGGTTCTCCTACTCAGTCATAAGTGAATAATCTTGGTGGATGCCTATGTCTTTGACTTCCTCTTGAGTCTCTTTGTGGCAACTGTTGAATTCCTCCAGAATTAATTCCTCTCCCTGTTCTGCTTGGAAGGGGTCCTATAACTTGAGGCCTAGGTCTCCCAATAGAATATCTATCTGTGTCAGTAGATCTAGGGATGAAGCTGGGGCTGAGGAGAAGTAACAGGAGGGCTAGAAGCTTCTGGTTGAGCATCAGGAGGTATCCACCACTCTTGATCTAAACCTTCATTGTCATGGTTTCCTTCACTAGAATTATCTACATCTTTGACTTCTGGTTGACCAACAGGTAACAAATGATTCTGATGCCGGGGACTTCCGGTGGGCGAAGAGCAAGGTGTGAGAGAGCGCGCTCTGAATAGCTCCAAGTGTAAGGAGCCTGGTCGACCTAGGACGCCCAAAAATTGTGACTCCTATTGTGGGGACGTTGGACCCTGTCAGGGGAGAGGCGCGGAGGACAGAAGTCAGCTATTGCCACAAGCTGGCCGGATGGTGCTGGCCCAGACACACATCGCAAACACCACACAGCGTGCAATGAAGCAGCATAGTGGCGAGCAAGAAGGAGCGTTTGGGAAAAAGATCCACGCAAAAACTGGCAGAACCTCATAATTCCGCCTTTGTTGAACACACGTGGAGCCCTGTATCAGAGGCGAGGTATCGCAACTGGGGAGGTATCCTGAGAATAGGCGGTGAAGGAGTCCGGAGTGTCTTCGTGAGACATCTGCGTTCTAAGCATTTAATAGAAACCGCAAGTATATGCCCTGTGCTTTGTGGGTGGAAAAATTTTGCGTAAGAGAACTGTGTGTCTGTGGTGAACAGTTTGACTTTTATTTTGCCTACTTGCAACGATAGTTTTATCACTGACCTACCTTTGCAATTATTTATTATTATCCTTATGAACTGTTGGATGGGGCGCAAGTAATTATTTTTTCCTGGCATAGTGAACTGTTGAATTATATGCAAACAAACAGGCTACAACAGGTCATAACTCCAGCAGGATATGGAATGGTGTGGCCTATATGATATAAAGGGGCATAAATAATGCACTCTGGTATTGAGCTCATAAAAGTGTAAAAGTTTGTCTGGCTATTAGGCACAGACTGCCATATACAATCTGTTTGCTCATTACCCTGATAAATTGCTGGCAACTGGAGTTGACGAACATGCTGCAAAGTGAATGGTTCTAACAAGACAGGACATGCTGCAGTATAAGAACTGGCTTTATAAGAATGCACAAGAATCTGGACAGTGTTTAACCTTTTTTGCAGCATTAAGCTAAGAATAATTAAAGTTTATAAGGCGGCCCGAAAATAGTACAGGGCTGCAGTAATCTAAGATGGGCAGTCCTGTTAGAATCTCAATTATAACTTAGAGGGCATTAAGTATACAAGTGCATATATTAACCCTGTTGGTATAGTTGCAAGGAAGGAGATTTAGAGGCAAACAAAAAAAGTTTTTTTAAAAAGAGGGGGAAACAGGGAAAGTGGGGGAGGTATTGGGTAAACAGAAAAGTGAATTATTAAATGTGGGACAAGCTGATTATTTATGTCCAAATAGGAGTGCAAAGATTAAGGCCTTAGTTGAATTATAATATTTGGAGATTCTGGAAGGAAAATGTATCTAAAATATTGAAGTATACTTTAGAGTATAAACAGGCATATTTGGTCATGTATTTTGCCACACGGTATTTTGTATATGTATACAGAGGGGTTGTCACATAGAGCACGTTCCTCAGTGTGTATTTGTATATTTTATCTGTAAGGGACTAAAAAAGAAAAAAAAAAAAAGGGGTGTGTGGAAACAATGCAATAAAAACACGAGGTGTGTATAAACACAACAAAACTAGTTAGAGAATTAACACAGTACAAATATTATTTGGAGGAAGCATTGTAATCAGTGAAGGGCACCAAGGGCAGACAAGAAGTAATACAAAAGTTTGGTATTATTAAAGTAACTAAGCATGGATGGCCTTGCTAGGCAAATATATATAGAAATGTTAAGCTTCCTAGATGAATTGTGTGGCCTTGCAAGGTAAACACATAGAAATACCTGAAGCTACTCATCCGAATGGGGAGTCTGGTGGGGAATATTTGTAGTAACTAAAATAACCTATATTTGGGCCGGGTGGCCCTGTGGTAGAAACATAGATAAGTATGTCAAGTTTTATAGTTGAATGTGCTATTCTGACAGTAACTTTTGAAATAAGCAAGAGAGGGTAAACTGTGGTAAGATCTGGGTTATTACTGTAAGGGTGGGGTGTATAAATATTAGTTATATATCTCGCTATACTACATAAATTAAGAGCCTTTGATAGGGAATTCATGGAAAGGTATATCACAAAAAAATAGGTCCCCAGCTATGCCTATAAAGAGAGATAAAAGACAGAAATCCTTCCAAGAAATTAGCCAAGAAACCAGCTCAATATGTTCAGAGAGTAATATAGAAACGCAATTAACAACTATCCAGCTAGCGGACCTAATATTACCTCAATTCAATATAGTCAAAAAAGAAATCTCTGATCTTTCAATCGAAATTAGACAGTTTGCAAGTAGAATAACTGAGGTTGAAAATTGGGTATTAGACTTAGAAGACAGAAATGATAAGCAGGAGGTAAACATGGCTAGACAGACAGATATGATTAAGGCATTGCAATCAAAGATTGAAGACCTAGAGGATAGATCTAGATGGAGTAATGTAAGGATAGTGGGGTTACCGGAATCAAAGGAGTATGAAGACTTAGTGTCATTTGGTGCCACTACATTGCCAAACTTATTGGGGATACAACCTGTAAATGATGCATTTCAAGTAGAACGTGCACATAGGGTTGGGAGTGTTAGACATGCTCCAGGAGGTAATGTACGCCCTAGAATGATTGTGATCAAATATCTAAACTTTCAAGATAAAATGAAAATAATGCAATATTACAGAAAAGCCCAAACACTTAATATAGATATGAAACAAATCCTGCTATTTCAGGATTTTTCTGTTGAGACATCAACAAAAAGACGCGCAATGGCACCATTCTGTACAAATTTAATTAAAGCAGGACTAAAGGCAACTATGAAATACCCTGCAAAAATCACAGTCCTTGGGATAGAGGGCAATGCAGTGTTATGTACAGTAGAAGAAGCTAAATTGTTCTGCCAGGATAACAATATTGAAGTAGGAAACTATGGATAATGGCAGAAGGTACTTGGGTAATTGGCCTAAAGGCATAGCTGGATTTAGGACACTGGGAGAGAGGGGGTGGACGGTTTTTTTTTTCTCTTCTTTTCTCTAATAACAGATATAATATAGCCAATTAATATGTCATTGAAACAATTATCTTGGAATGTGGGGGTAAAACCTCCCCCATTAAACGTAAGAACATATTAAAAATGGTGAAAATGCATAAGGCAGATATTATATTTCTTCAGGAGTTACATCTTAAATATACAGAGATACAAAAGCTGAAAACAAATTGGATTTCAGAGATAATCGCTACTCCTTGTGATAAGCGAAAATGTGGAGTGTCTGTCCTTTTTAATAAGAATCTAACCTATTCAATTATAAATCAAGAATTAGATCCCTACAAAAGATATATTATCCTACAGGTCAAAATTTATACTATTGTTTGGACTCTATGTAATATATATGGCCCAAATAAGTTGGAAATGAAATTTTGGGATATGCTCAAAATAAAATTAATGCCATATCTAGGGCACAATGTAATACTAGCCGGAGATATGAATAATACTTTAAACCCCGAGATAGATAGATTTAAACTTAGATGCAGAACAGCTAATTATAGGGAAGCAAAATTTTTCCGTAAATTTACAAAAGTAATCAGGGTGAAGGATATCTGGAGGTTACAACATCCGGATGCGCATGTATACACCTGTGAATCTAAAACATATAATAATTTTTCTCGAATAGATATGTTCTTGATGGATGAGCAGTTATTGAAATATGATATTGAAACTCATATTGCAAATATAATGCTTTCAGATCATGCGATTATTAGTTTAAAAATTAATATGGCAAATCTGACGCAGAAGAAGATAAACACTTTCCGTTTCCCGAGTTTTATGAATAATAATATGCAATTTGTACACTGGTTAAAACAAAAATGGCGGGAATATTTATTACGTAATAAAGAACATGTAAGTAGAACTGAGATCTTGTGGGAGGCGGGTAAGGCAGTTATACAGGGTGAGGTTAAGGCGTATATGGTAAAGTTATTCTGGAAGAATAAAGCCAGAGAAATGCAACTAGCAAACCAGCTAAGAAACTCTTATGAAAGCTATTTAAAAAACCATAATGATAATACATGGAGTAAATATAAAGCTGTAAGAGCACAAAGGGAACATTTTATGAAGGAAAAATGGGCCAGAGAAGAGTTAAAAGCCAGGGGCGCGATCCGATATAGATCGCAGTTTGCGGCGCAAGCGAGGGAACCGGCGTCGCCCGCAGTTTCAGCTCGCAACTCGAGCTATCCCATATAAGTCGCCGTCAGATGCTAACGTGCCGTAAGTCTGACAAACCAGCGATGTCCAGAAATCTGCGCAAGTACAAATTTCTGGCGTCGCCAGTGACTTGCGCCACGTTAGAAACTGCCGGCGCCTATAAAACCTGACTAAAGTCTAAAACACCCGCACTGTCTAACACGCCTCCCTAACATAGCCCGCACTGTCTAACACGCCTCCCTAACATAGTCTATCCCTCTATCCGCTATCCCCCCTCACTATCCTAACAATAAAAAAGCTATTAACCCCTAAACCGCCGCTCCCGTACCCCGCCGCAACCTAATAAAGTTATTAACCCCTAAACCGCCGCTCCCGTACCCCGCCGCCACCTATATAAAAATTATTAACCCCTAATCTAATCCCCCTATACCGCCGCCAGCTATATTAATATTATTAACCCCTAATGTAAGCCCCTTACACCGCCGCCATCTCTATTAAAATGATTAACCCCTAATTTAATCTACCTACCCCGCCGCCAGCTATATTATCTATATTAACCCTAAGTATATTATAGTTAATATAGGTATTACATTATATATATTAACTATATTAACCCTAATTATATTAGGGTTAATATAGTTACTATAGTATTTATATTAACTATATTAACTCTATCTAACCCTAACACCCCTAACTAAATTTATATTAAATTAATCTAATTCATTTATAAACTAAAATATTCCTATTTAAATCTAAATACTTACCTATAAAATAAACCCTAAGATAGCTACAATATAATTAATAATTACATTGTAGCTATGTTAGGGTTAATATTTATTTTACAGGTAAATTGTTAATTATTTTAACTAGGTATAATAGCTATTAAATAGTTATTAACTATTTAATATCTACCTAGTTAAAATAATTACCCAATTACCTGTAAAATAAATCCTAACCTAAGTTACAAATACACCTACACTATCAATAAATTAAATAAACTATCTAAAAATACAATTAAATTAACTAAACTAAATTACAAAAAAAAACAAACACTAAAAAATAAAAATAAAAAAAGATTACAAGATTTTTAAGCTAATTACACCTATTCTAAGCCCCCTAATAAAATAATAAACCCCCAAAATAAAAAAAATTCCCTGCCCTATTCTAAATTAAACAAATTTCAAAGCTCTTTACCTTACCAGCCCTTAAAAGGGCCTTTTGTGGGGCATGCCCCAAAGAATTCAGCTCTTTTGCATACAACAAATACAATCCCCCCCCCCCCCCATTACAACCCACCACCCACATACCCCTATTCTAAAACCACCCAAACCCCCCTTAAAAAAGCCTAACACTACCCCCCTGAAGATCTCCCTACCTTGTCTTCACCACACCGGGCCGAACTCCTGATCCGATCCGGGCGATGTCTTCCTCCAAGCGGCAAAGAAGAATTCTTCCTCCGGCGATGTCTTCCTCCAAGCGGCAAAGAAGAATTCTTCCTCCGGCGACGTCTTCCTCCAAGCGGCAGCAAAGTCTTCATTCTTCCGGCGGCATCTTCAATCTTCTTTCTTCGCTCCGCCGCTGCGGAGCATCCATCCCGGCCGACTGCTGTACTACGAATGAGGTACCTTTAAATGACGTCATCCAAGATGGCGTCCGCCGAATTCCGATTGGCTGATAGGATTCTATCAGCCAATCGGAATTAAGTTAAAAAAATCTGATTGGCTGATTGAATCAGCCAATCAGATTCAAGTTCAATCCGATTGGCTGATCCAATCAGCCAATCAGATTGAGCTCGCATTCTATTGGCTGATCGGAACAGCCAATAGAATGCGAGCTCAATCTGATTGGCTGATTGGATCAGCCAATCGGATTGAACTTGAATCTGATTGGCTGATTGAATCAGCCAATCAGATTTTTTTAACTTAATTCCGATTGGCTGATAGAATCCTATCAGCCAATCGGAATTCGGCGGACGCCATCTTGGATGACTTCATTTAAAGGTACCTCATTCGTAGTACAGCAGTCGGCCGGGATGGATGCTCCGCAGCGGCGGAGCGAAGAAAGAAGATTGAAGATGCCGCCAGAAGAATGAAGACTTTGCTGCCGCTTGGAGGAAGACGTCGCCGGAGGAAGAATTCTTCTTTGCCGCTTGGAGGAAGACATCGCCCGGATCGGATCAGGAGTTCGGCCCGGTGTGGTGAAGACAAGGTAGGGAGATCTTCAGGGGGGTAGTGTTAGGCTTTTTTAAGGGGGGTTTGGGTGGTTTTAGAATAGGGGTATGTGGGTGGTGGGTTGTAATGGGGGGGGGATTGTATTTGTTGTATGCAAAAGAGCTGAATTCTTTGGGGCATGCCCCACAAAAGGCCCTTTTAAGGGCTGGTAAGGTAAAGAGCTTTGAAATTTGTTTAATTTAGAATAGGGCAGGGAATTTTTTTTATTTTGGGGGTTTATTATTTTATTAGGGGGCTTAGAATAGGTGTAATTAGCTTAAAAATCTTGTAATCTTTTTTTATTTTTTGTAATTTAGTGTTTGTTTTTTTTGTAATTTAGTTTAGTTAATTTAATTGTATTTTTAGATAGATGTTTGTAGTTTATTTAATTTATTGATAGTGTAGGTGTATTTGTAACTTAGGTTAGGATTTATTTTACAGGTAATTGGGTAATTATTTTAACTAGGTAGATATTAAATAGTTAATAACTATTTAATAGCTATTATACCTAGTTAAAATAATTAACAATTTACCTGTAAAATAAATATTAACCCTAACATAGCTACAATGTAATTATTAATTATATTGTAGCTATCTTAGGGTTTATTTTATAGGTAAGTATTTAGATTTAAATAGGAATATTTTAGTTTATAAATGAATTAGATTAATTTAATATAAATTTAGTTAGGGGTGTTAGGGTTAGATAGAGTTAATATAGTTAATATAAATACTATAGTAACTATATTAACTATATTAACCCTAATATAATTAGGGTTAATATAGTTAATATATATAATGTAATACCTATATTAACTATAATATACTTAGGGTTAATATAGATAATATAGCTGGCGGCGGGGTAGGTAGATTAAATTAGGGGTTAATCATTTTAATAGAGATGGCGGCGGTGTAAGGGGCTTACATTAGGGGTTAATAATATTAATATAGCTGGCGGCGGTATAGGGGGATTAGATTAGGGGTTAATAATTTTTATATAGGTGGCGGCGGTGTAAGGTGTCAGATTAGGGGATAGATAAGGTAGATGGCGGCGGTTTTAGGGGCTCACAGTAGGGGGTTAGTTTATGTAGATGGCGGCGGGGTCCGGGAGCGGCGGTTTAGGGGTTAATAACTTTATTAGGGATTTCGGGGGGGGGGGGGTCGCGGTTGACAGGTAGATAGACATTGCGCATGCGTTAGGTGTTAGGTTTATTTTAGCAGATCGCGGTTGACAGGGAGATAGACATTGCGCATGCGTTAGGTGTTAGGTTTATTTTAGAAGATCGCGGTTGACAGGGAGATAGACATTGCGCATGCGTTAGGTGTTAGGTTTATTTTAGCAGCCAGTTTAGGAAGTTACGGGTCTCCAATAGTCAGCGTAAGGCTTCTTACGGCTGCTTTTTGTGGCGAGGTGAAAATGGAGTAAGTTTTCTCCATTTTCGCCACGTAAGTCCTTACGCTGCATATTGGATACCAAACTGCGCGGGTTTGGTATACCTGCCTATGGCCCAAAAAACTACGGGCGACGGCAGAAATATACGCGCGTAACTTCTAGGTTACGCCGTATATAGGATACCAAACCCACGCAAATATTGGCGTCGCCGGCTTTTGCGGGCGACGATTTTTATCGGATCGACCCCCAGGTCTTTATATTAGGGGTATCAAGGGGTATCGGCAAAACATCTGGCTAAGTTGGTTAAATTTCAGAAAAAATTAAACATGATACCTGCAGTTAAAAGTGCAGGAAAACTTTATACTGGTACATCAGAAATCAGGGAGCTATTTCTGAAGTATTATCAAAATTTATATTCAGAGGGGAATATAGATCTACAAGTGAAAGATCAATTTTGGGAAGGGTTAAATGTCCCAAGGATATCTCAGGAAGCATTACAACTGATAAATGCGCCAATTATGGAAACAGAAGTAGTAAATACAATCAAAAAAGCTAAATCAGGGAAGGCACCCGGACCAGATGGTCTTACTGACGAATTTTATAAAATTACTCAGGAGGAGATTGTTGAGACATTAACTAAATTATATAACGATTATTATCTCAAAAAAGATATACACTCACCGTATTTTTCGAACTCAATAATAACATTAATACATAAAAAGGGAAGGACCCAGAGGATATGTCTTCGTATCGCCCTATTTCACTGCTGAACCATGACTACAAAATACTAATGTCATTAATAGCAGAAAGGCTGAAAAAGGTAATAGCAGATGTAATACATCAAGATCAGGCAGGGTTTATCGCAGACAGAAACTCAGCACGAAACATGCGTAGAGTATTAACGGTTGTAGATCATATCCATCAGCGCGTTCAGGATGCCGGGGGGAAGTATAATCAGTATAAGGATAGGGACTTGGCAATATTAACAGTGGATGCTGAAAAAGCGTTTGATTCCATTATATGGAATCATTTATTTACATCACTAGAAAAGTTTGGTTTCTCCGGCGCACTGGCCGACCTGGTGGGGCTGATCTATAACAAACCTAAATCACAACTGCAAGAATTACGTTAATCAAAACAATAATTTTCCCCAAATTGCTATTTTTATTACAGAATTTACCATTATTTATGTTGAAGAAAGATATAGATAGATATAATAGGGCATGTACTGGCTTCATATGGGGGAAGAAGAAGCCATGTATAGCGATGGAAAAATTAAGTTATGGAAAACAATATGGAGGATTCTCTCTACCTAATATAAAGATATATAATTATGTCACATTAATAAAATTTGCCATAGATTGGCTCGTTAAGGCAGATCATGTTACTTATTATAATCTAGAAACTGAAATAATTAAGCCATTTAACTTACAGGCAATATTGCATTGCCCAAGTAGACAGTTACCAAGCAATGTAAACAAAATGGTCACATTCACTAGTATAGTCATAGCATGGCAAAAATATTGTAAGCTGGTGGGTCAGGAATATCAGGTGTCTGTGTAGCTTCCAAAAGCCTAGATTTGGAGTTTGGCGTTAGCCGTGAAAACCAGCGTTAGAGGCCCCTAATGCTGGTTTCTTACGGACTCTGGTATTTAGAGTTCAATTACCGACACTCAAAAATCACCCAACGCTCAAATTTCTACCGACACCTCAGACCCAGTAGTAAACATATATCGACAAAATAAACATTCACAAAACAAATATTACACAAAGTACACTTACACTCATACAAACACTACACTATATTTATTTTTCAGATTTAATAATTTTTCATCAAAATACAAAGGATCAAAGTTGCGAGATCTCGGGTGTTAGAAAAAAAACTACACAAATCCATTTTCCCATTGACTTACATTGACACACGGGAAAAGACCCTCATATACCTACATCTAACTAATAACATTATCACAAATATACACTCATCAATGCATACAAACAATATACACCACATGACATACAATAAATATTTATTTATTACAAAAAGAACACGATTTAGTTACTTTTTAACACAAGATCATGACGTCACTCACTTTACGAGGAAAACCAGTCTTAGAAAAAAAAATGTACCAATTTTTAGAGCCTCCATTGACTTCTATTGGGAAGACATGCTCGTGCACGCGAAACCCACATTTCCCTAACGCACGCAAATAGCGTAGACAGAAAAACTCCAAATACCAGCGCTAGAAAATACATGCTTTTATGCGTTAGACACAGCTATGATAAATAGATCAAGAAATGACTATTTCCCTATGGTGGATTTATGGATTTTACTTATTGAATATTCACAACACCATTAAATTGTTTCAGACTTTTATATTACATCAACTACAAATCAACATCACTAGTAACAAACTTTTTTTAACAAAATATTACATTTAAACGGACACAAAAATAATGTCAACTTTTCAGGATTCACAAACAGTACACAATGGGAAAAAATTCTCATTTACCTTTATTATTGCATTTCAGTTATTCAACTCATATGCTTGCAGCAACAGCATATCTACATAGGCTTAACACATGATCAGTCATGGATGCACATACATTACTTTTAACATTCACTCATACATGTGCATTCAAATGATGGGGGAAAAACACATTACATTCTCTATAGGAATCACAAAACAGAACATATGGATTTTACTGTACTTTTAACATCATGATTCCATCACCAGAAACCATTAGGAATTACGTACAACAAGAACATCATTACACCAGATTACAGATGTCACTTTATGGGAAGGAACAACAATGCCAGACCGCTAAATAGAAGTCAGCATATGTGGGACACAATCACAATATATACGTACATGTACATAACACGCATCACCCATCACGCAACCACAAAGCACACATTTAGATTTTATTCAGCACACAATAACAATGTAGCACAATACAACAACACAATGAGGATTTCAGAACTACATAGGCAGGTTAATAATATCATGACGTCATTAGAAGATTCAACCATACACATCACAGATTCACGACTGTACTGCCCCTTTCTGAACTTTAACACTCAATACTACAGTACAACATATACATAAAGAACAGTTTGGAACAGCATTATTAGGGAGATTTGAATGGGACAATTAATAAATATTGTCAGATCGCAAATCACTTATATATATAATACTACAGATGACAGCCGGAAGTTATTCAGTATTAGTGCCATTTGAATGGGACGCATACAATATTGACAGCTCGGCAATCACTTATATATACAATACTACAGATGACAGCCGGAAGTTATTTAGCATTTGTGCGATTTGAAAGGGACGCATACAATATTGATAGCTCGGCAATCACTTATATATATAATACTACAGATGACAGCCGGAAGTTATTCAGTATTAGTGCCATTTTAAATGGACGAGTACAATATTGACAGCTCGGCAATCACTTATATATATAATACTACAGATGACAGCCGGAAGTTATTCAGTATTAGTGCGATTTGAAAGGGACGCATAAAATATTCACATCTCGGCAATCACTTATATATACAATACTACAGATGGCAGACAGGAAGTTCTGAATTATTATTGCGATTTGAAAGGGACGCATACAATATTGACTGCTCGGCAATCACTTATATATACAATACTACAGATGGCAGACGGGAAGTTCTGAATTATTATTGCGATTTGAAAGGGACGCATACAATATTGACAGCTCGGCAATCACTTATATATACAATACTACAGATGGCAGCCGGAAGTTATTCAGTATTAGTGCCATTTTAAAGGGACGCATACAATATTGACTGCTCGGCAATCACTTATATATATACAATACTACAGATGGCAGATGTTACTTTATCGTTTACAAACAATGTTGCAGCAACATTGATCGATCACATTCGATGCACATTATACACAACTATGCAATTTCATTCATGTTAGCCTGGACGTGTGCTTGTTACTATAAGATCGCGTTTAATAAATATTGATTACGCATATGATCAAACATTACAAACATGCACTGTATGTGTGATATTTGACACTTTCACATTGAGATTCATTGTTGGAAAACAACATTTCAGCAAACAACAAAAAAACGCACACTGTGAAAGCATTCGCGCCGCTCACATACAAACAAGTGAATACAATTAGCAATCATTACAAACTCAATACCATTGGACTAATTGTACTATAAATCCCCCAAACAACATGGCCAAAGCATCACTTGTGATCCACATCAGATCAAGTGCATACCTTGTTACGCTGTTTTGAAAGATGGATGACGATGACATGGTAGACGCTGCTGGTGCTGCTATTGGCGAACTAGCTGTTGGTCGAATCAGGCAGCCTCGGCTGCTCAGACTGAGACGAATGGGTCGTCTGGTTCGAGGTCCTCCTGTCTACAGGGTGAGACCCACCTTGGAAAACATGAGCGACTTTGAGGTTTATGATAAGTATCGGCTCAATCGCGAACAGCTCATTGGCCTTTACGATCTTCTTAAACCTCATTTGGAGCCACATATAAGAATAAGGACTGCTGTTCCCACCATGAGTAAGATGCTAAGCTGTCTATACGTCCTGGCCTCCGGGAGTTTTCAATCCGGAGAACTGTACATGCATGGCCTGGCTCAAGGTACATTCTCTGTGGTGTTTGATAACTTTCTGGACGCCATGGTACGTATCAGTAAGCAATACATAGGATTCCCACAGAATGATGGTGATTGGAGGCGCCTGAAGCAGGAATTCTTTGATATTGCTGAATTGCCCAATGTCTTGGGAGCCATAGATTGTACCCACATTGCGCTGCGTGCTCCAATTTATGACTTGCCCTTCAGAAATCGCAAACATTTTCATAGCCTCAACGTGCAGTATGTTTGTGACGCACGGATGAGGATTATGCATGTGTGTGCGAATTTTGGAGGGGCTAGTCATGATGCCCGCATCCTCTCTCTGTCGTCCCTGTGGAGACCGTTTGAGGAAAGACAAATGCCCCCTGGTTATCTCGTTGGTGAGTATTTGTGCACAACATGGTTAATTAGTTTGACAATTGCCACTGTAGTTTTAAAATGTTAGCGTAATGTTCAGCTATCGGATGCAATTTAACCATTTATTTTATTTTCACGCTAATGTCTAGTTTTAGTTCAATGCAGATATGTAGCATGTCTTACCTTAAATGCTCAGATAGAGAATGCAATGTAACCATGTAGTTAGCATTTTACACAAGGTTTGGTTTAGGAGAAATTCGCATATGTAGCATGTCTTAGCTGAAATGGGAAGATAGTAGCTAATGCAATTTAACCATGTCATTGTCTCTTTCCGCTAATGTCTAGTTTTAGTTCAATGCAGATATGTAGCATGTCTTACCTTAAATGCTCAGATAGAGAATGCAATGTAACCATTTTGTTTGCATTTTACACAAGGTCTGGTTTAGGAGAAATACGCATATGTAGCATGTCTTAGCTGAAATGGGAAGATAGTAGCTAATGCAATTTAACCATGTCATTGTCTCTTTCCGCTAATGTCTAGTTTTAGTTCAATGCAGATATGTAGCATGTCTTACCTTAAATGCTCAGATAGAGAATGCAATGTAACCATGTAGTTAGCATTTTACACAAGGTTTGGTTTAGGAGAAATACGCATATGTAGCATGTCTTAGCTGAAATGGGAAGATAGAGAATAATATTGAACTAGATTTTTTTTTTTTAAATAAACATTTGTTAGTGGATTATCGTGTACAAAACTTTTTATTGGACTACAAATACTATTTTGAGGATTCTGTTTTAATTATGTTCTGTTCATAATTTATAGGTGATTCTGGGTACATGAGCTGGCCTTGGCTCATTACCCCCTTGCGTAGCCTGACTGATGTGTCTGAGGAGCGCTACAATAGGGCTCATAAGAGAACCAGGGCGGTGGTTGAACGGATGTTCGGGCTCCTGAAGATGAGGTTCAGGTGCCTGGACAGGTCGGGAGGAGCCCTCCAGTACAACCCAAAGAAGGTGGCTAAGATCGTTGTAGCCTGTAGCGTCCTGCATAATATTGCACAGCGGGCTGGGATGCTGCAGGGCGTCCCGGCGCACCGAAACCTCCTCAGAGATGAGGAGGATGATCCTGTTCTAGAGGGGCCATTCCGGGACGAGGGGCTCAATGTCAGAGCAGACATCATCAACCGCCACTTTAGACGGTAAATAATAGAAGTTAGACTGGAGTATTGTCAATAGATGTGAACTCTAGGGAAATGACAAGTAGAGAATTGTGCAAACATGTTAGGATTGTTCATCAAATGCTAAAAATGTGTTTCATTTATTAATATAGGTGATGCTCTGGGCATTGGGTCCTGTAGCGAGTCTTTGCCACCTGGTTTTTAAAGAGGACATCAGATGGTAAGTATAAATGTATGGACTGTTGCTGGCATGAATTGTACACAAATACATCATATGGCATACATTTTCTAAACTAGTATTTAGTTTACACATTACTTAAAATGTAAATACTCAGAAAGGGATCCTCTAGCATGACTATGGTTCAATGTTAGAGGTTCGTTCTGCTCAATATGACTCATCTTCACACTTGATAGAACATAACACAAGATGCTACACACGCTTAGTAAGCTAGTGACAGAAATTTATTCTAAAATGGGGGGTGGGAGAGGGGTACAGAAATGATTCACACACTTGTAGTAATTTTTATTAAACTTTTTCTGCCATTAGGGAGCTGACTTAATCTAAAGACTGAAAGGGAAGAATTAGAAGCCTGACAGTGAAGATTGCCCAGACTGACAGTGGAAAAAGGCAAGATTGAAATTGAAGTATACCAATGGGATCATGTCTGGCATTATCTTTCCAATCTGCTGACCTTGAAAACCATACAAAGACATGTTCACATGGTAAGTGCCAACTATTTGATAGAATAAGGCTGTGGAGGCATCCTATTGGAGACACTTAGATGATTTTCTAATTTTTAGATGGTATTTCACAGTCCTCTATTTTTGAAATGATGAATAACACACCTATTGAAGATCAACTGTTTACCCCTGAATTGACTTTCAAAGACCATGCATTATCCAGGTTGGTGTACCAATGCATGCTAGTTAAGAATCACAGGAAGAATGTTGAATATTAGTAGCTTACATACATTAGTCATATTTAGTTCATAATTAGATATTTAGGGATCACAATCAGACACTTAGATGATTTTACTTTTTTAGATGGTATTTCACAGTCCTCTATTTTATGAACTGATGAATAAGACACCTATTGAAGATCAACTGTTTACCCCTGAATTGACTTTCAAAGACCATGCATTATCCAGGTTGGTGTACCAATGCATGCTAGTTAAGAATCACAGGAAGAATGTTGAATATTAGTAGCTTACATACATTAGTCATATTTAGTTCATAATTAGATATTTAGGGATCACAATCAGACACTTAGATGATTTTACTTTTTTAGATGGTATTTCACAGTCCTCTATTTTATGAACTGATGAATAAGACACCTATTGAAGATCAACTGTTTACCCCTGAATTGACTTTCAAAGACCATGCATTATCCAGGTTGGTGTACCAATGCATGCTAGTTAAGAATCACAGGAAGAATGTTGAATATTAGTAGCTTACATACATTAGTCATATTTAGTTCATAATTAGATATTTAGGGATCACAATCAGACACTTCGATGATTTTACTTTTTTAGATGGTATTTCACAGTCCTCTATTTTATGAACTGATGAATAAGACACCTATTGAAGATCAACTGTTTACCCCTGAATTGACTTTCAAAGACCATGCATTATCCAGGTTGGTGTACCAATGCATGCTAGTTAAGAATCACAGGAAGAATGTTGAATATTAGTAGCTTACATACATTAGTCATATTTAGTTCATAATTAGATATTTAGGGATCACAATCAGACACTTCGATGATTTTACTTTTTTAGATGGTATTTCACAGTCCTCTATTTTATGAACTGATGAATAAGACACCTATTGAAGATCAACTGTTTACCCCTGAATTGACTTTCAAAGACCATGCATTATCCAGGTTGGTGTACCAATGCATGCTAGTTAAGAATCACAGGAAGAATGTTGAATATTAGTAGCTTACATACATTAGTCATATTTAGTTCATAATTAGATATTTAGGGATCACAATCAGACACTTCGATGATTTTACTTTTTTAGATGGTATTTCACAGTCCTCTATTTTATGAACTGATGAATAAGACACCTATTGAAGATCAACTGTTTACCCCTGAATTGACTTTCAAAGACCATGCATTATCCAGGTTGGTGTATCAATGCATGCTAGTTAAGAATCACAGGAAGAATGTTGATTATTGGTAGCTTACATACATTAGTCATACTTTTTTCATAATTAGATATTTAGGGATCACAATCAGAAAAAGGAATACATATTATAGTTGATATAGAGGTAATTGAATGGACATGAAATATTACATTTATGTTCAGCATACATATATATTATTGAAATGTGATATACATTATTATGTATAATTAGAAATTCAGATATTTAAATTCATTTTTATTACACAATATAATGGTGCATGTTTTTTTTTTTTTTTTTAAATTTAATTAATAAATATCTTGATAAAATGTTGAACAAAGTTAGAGCATAGACACAAGATGATTGTAAATGTATTTTATGAATATTTGACAACGTGTGTATTAACTTTGTTAAATTTTTGTTTTTTTATTTCAGATCGTCATCTGATGACTTCCAGGAATATTTTTTTGTTTTTGTTTCAGAAACTTTTAATTTTTTAAATGGTAATAATAAACATTTTATTATTAAATACACTCTTTTGAACAGATTATAATAAATATCCATATAATCTGTCAATAAAAAACAATTTGACTCCCATGACTGGTAGTTGGCTATTTGACAAGCACATGCATAAGATCAAATAATGCATTAATTTTAGAAAATCCACTGATTCCGAGAATATTACATTAAACTATCTTTTTTAATATTAATTGGGGAGTGAGATCCATCGATGCTTTTCTTTGGAAATTCTTAGATGTTAAAATAATTTCGGATATGTAGTCAAAATTTGACATAAATTATTTGTTTTCACTTTTAAGAATGGGAAGTGGTTCAATTACATTAAAGTGACAGTGTTGTTGAATGTAAAATTAATTTTATAATATCTTGTATCTTCCTTAGGTATCTCAAAACATTATTTTCTAAATTCTTTTAATTTTTACATTTATAAATGGTAGGTCATTTAACTTGATATTTTTCCCAAGCTAGTTATTGGATGCCAGGTTAATCGATTTAATTTTCTAGTGGAGTCATTTAACTATAGTTGGGTTAGACATCACATATCTATATATAATTTTCATTCCCCTTTAGTTTATTTTGACAATGTTAAATCAACATTCCAAATGTTTTGGTCCTTAAAGGGACATTCACAAAGTATATTGTGTATTGATTTTTAAATAATTCATAAAAGAATTTAAAAATATTTAGAAAGTACTATAGAATTACATTCAGTCTTTAAATATACTTTGAAAAAAATAAATCAATGCACATATCTTAGTCAATTACATAAGGCATCTATGTGCAACCAACAATCAGCATCAAAATAGCCTATGTAGATATGTATTTAATCCAAGAATATATATAATTACAATCTAATGATTGAATACCAAAACATATTAAGTAATTAAAATATTATAATCTTATCCAAAATGCATACATAACATATAGCTTAATGTCCCTCTAAGCTGAAGACTCCGAAATACCTCCTTTACAATATATATTTCAGTGAGTGTGTAAAACAATCCAGAAGTTAATCTAAATTTGCTTTACTCATATGTTATACTAATTTAGCAAAAGGAAGGTGCCTAGGTTTCTGCTATTTCAAGCATTATTGTGAAATGTTTATTTAAAGGGACATGAACTCAAAATATACTTAAAGGGAGACAGTTAAAAAATGAATGATTTATACATTCTGAATGAGTATTCTATTTTAAGCAACTTTAAAAATTGTCTCATATTATGAATGCTCCTTGTGATGTTGCTATCATTACTTTAAAAATAAGGCATTAAATAGATAATTTATTTGCTTCAGTACTCTGGACAGAACTTGTTTTTTTTGGTTGGATTAATTTATCCAACAATCATCAAGAACAACCCAGGTTTTTGGAAACAATTGTCCGTAATCTAAAATATCATTATTGATTTGCAAAGAAAGATAACAAGATAATTCTTAACATTTGAGAATCGGATTAAATTATAAAGTTGTTTAACATTTCATGCTCAATCAGAATCACGAACGCTAAATTTGTTTGGACAGTGTCCCTTTAAGAGATTTAAAGAGTGTATTTACTTCTCTTCTTATCTTGACATACTTTGCTTGAAAAGCATATCGAGATAGGCTCAGTAGATGAAGATTGGTGGATGCACAGAGATGCCTTATGTGATTGGCTCAACAATGTGCATTTAAATTTCTTCTGTTGAGGATATCTAAATACTAAGATAAATTGAGTTACATTTTAAAGTCTAAACAATTTTCTATCTCTACAGATCATTTGATACAATTTTTTGGTTGTAATGTCTATTTAAAAATAAAGACGCCATTGCACAATAACATATATGAGCACTTCAGACAAATATAAGCTCGAGGTTTATTTACGAATAACAAACAAACCTGTAGTTTAACATTTATAAACAGATTATCCAAGTTACTGACATTATAACCTGAATTTGAACATTCAGAAATATTGCGTGGGAAACGCATCTTGAAACACCAGATTAGCATCTTTAAACTTTAGAGTCTAATGTCACGCAATAGCACACAATCAATGTGCATTATGAAATACATTTAATAGAGCAATATCAATACTTCACAATAAGTCAAGAAATTGATTTTATGAACAATAAAGACATACAATATTAAATGTGTATTTGTATTAAAGAAACAGACCGTTATTAAACCGAGAAATGTCTACAACATTTAATAATGTGACAGTATTAGATTTTAAAGAGAATTTAATCATTAATATTTAACGGATCACAGATATTAAATCTGCGTCACACAAATCCGCATGACAGGCCCATGAGTTACAAATAAGTCTACATGAAAAATGAAGTTACAGCACCACCAGGAGGTATGTGTAAGGAAGTTACTAAGATATGAAACATTAAGGAACGGCCAATCAGAGTTCATCACACAAAAACAACTTGAGTCAGGATGGTCTCACAGACATTCTAACAATATTTCAAACTTTTATCCAATCAGATGTACAGATAACTTGTCCCATGGTGCATCTCATGTTTACTTCACCATATAAAAGTCCATTACACGTTGCCATCTTTGTCAGTTCTCTAATGCCTGCAGGCAGTGTTATATATTAATATTATTATAATATATTTAGTAGCCAACCGAGCAGGCATGTCAGCTCCCAGGTTCACCAAGGAGGAGAGCGCTGCACTGGTCCACGCCGTCAAGGACTTTTATCCCCAGCTGTTTGGGAACAAGAGGAGGTTGACAGATGCGCATGTTAAGAAGGCCCTCTGGGAGTCTATCATCAATGCAGTTAGATTGGTGTGTGACGTCCAGAGGAGCCAGGATCAAATCATGAGGAGATTCGGAGATATGAGGTTGCGCTTAACAAAAAAAGTCAACCTCATAAGGGACTGGGTACAAGCCCGTAAAAGAGGGGGAAAAAGAGAGGCCCTGCGGAAACTGTACCTACTCCCTTATGAGGTGACTTTATGCGAGCTCCTCAATCTCCGGGTCCCCAAAAGATTTAGATCCTCGCCATCCTCGACCTCCTCTTCTTCCCTCCCAGCTGCGGGATCTGAAAGTCCTGACGCGGGGGCCAGGGCAGCTGCTTCTCCATCCGGTGGCCTGGGAGGAGATGATGGAGAATCTGAACCAGGTAATTATCCAACTTCATATAATATCTTAATATTTGATTTTTTTATAAAAAATGTGTATATAGTCATATACTAAACCTATACAGATCTCACAACATACACTACATATGATGTTTAGATATCTGATTTTATATTAGTGACACATGAAATAGGAATGATGTTTCTTGCGCTCTACAGAATATGCGTCACAGAGCGAAAATGGAATAGCGCATACACGTTAACATGGGTTAGCTGTAAGTGGCATTGCTTTATACATGTTGGTCAAATGACGGATGCGTAATTCCGCTTGGAATCATTGCGCAATGATCGCGAAAATGGAATTTCGCATACACGTTAACATGGGTTTGCTGTAAGTGGCATTGCTTTATACATGTTGGTCAAATGACGGATGCGTAATTCCGCTTTGAATCATTGCGCAATGATCGCGAAAATGGAATAGCGCATACACGTTAACATGGGTTAGCTGTAAGTGGCATTGCTTTATACATGTTGGTCAAATGACGGATGCGTAATTCCGCTTGGAATCATTGCGCAATGATCGCGAAAATGGAATAGCGCATACACGTTAACATGGGTTAGCTGTAAGTGGCATTGCTTTATACATGTTGGTCAAATGACGGATGCGTAATTCCGCTTGGAATCATTGCGCAATGATTGCAAAAATGGAATTGCGCATACACATTAACATGGGTTAGCTGTAAGTGGCATTGCTTTATACATGTTGGTCAAATGACGGATGGGTAATTCCGCTTGGAATCATTGCACAATGATCGCGAAAATGGAATAGCGCATACACGTTAACATGGGTTAGCTGTAAGTGGCATTGCTTTATACATGTTGGTCAAATGGAGGATGTGTAATTCCGCTTGGAATCATTGCGCAATGATCGCGAAAATGGAATTGCGCATACACGTTAACATGGGTTTGCTGTAAGTGGCATTGCTTTATACATGTTGGTCAAATGACGGATGCGTAATTCCGCTTTGAATCATTGCGCAATGATCGGGAAAATGGAATTGCGCATACACGTTAACATGGGTTTGCTGTAAGTGGCATTGCTTTACACATGTTGGTCAAAATGAAATGTGAATTATTATATATGTGAAGAATACAGTATTCTTATTTTCAATATTATACATAATAAAAAAAGAAGAATCCAAATAAATTATAACATATGCCCATCAATTGATGAGAATGAAATAACACAAAATAATAATTTAAGCTACAGTAAACAACACAACTGATTGAAAATAAGAGTACAGGATATATTTATCATGAATTGAATTGAGGAAACAATTAACTCATGGGACTACCAAAGGATTAATATTTTTTAATTGATTTGCTAATAATGTAAAGATTTAAAACATGGCATGATTTGTATTAATGATATCCAATCCTCATTTAATATATTACAGATCTGGATGTTGGTGCTGGATCCTCAAGGCAGGGCTTGTCACAGTATGGTATGTCTCATTTTAATTGACATTTGTCTTAGAAACATGGACAGAACATTACATACTAAATCCACATTGTTCAATATTTATATGTATCTGCAAAATGGATTTTAAAACTTTTTGCAAATAAGAATAAATAAAACAAAAAAATAGGATTACATTGTAAGACTACTCTGATTTTTTTTGAATTTAAGATATCCCATCTATTCTGGATGTCTTAATTTTAATGTCAGATTCTTTGAATGTCCAATTTATATTCTTCCCTTGTGTATTGCTTAATCTTATTTGTATACATTTTTAAATAATACACACAATTTTGCAAATGTTTAGATTTTAAAAATATAGATTCAATTTTTTAAATTGATCACGTCATTTAAGGGACATGCCAACTAAATTTTACATAGAATTATTTTTAAACGTGATTTTATTGTTTTGTTTAAACATTTTATGAGCTACATTGGTTCAGTCTATTGTTTTAGTTCATAAAAAAATTAATGAATTTTGGTTTAGGTTAAACAATGCATTACTGGTATTATCCGGCTGTTTTTCTATGCATAAATTGGCATATTTCCAAAAGTTAAAATCATGTGTTCAGATAACAGTAGTACATAGTTTAAAAAAGTATACAATTACACATTTTGAGCTTCATGTCCCTTTAATAGATGAAAATTAAATAATTCTTAGGCTATCCTTAAATAACATATTAGATTGGAATTGCATGCTCAATCCCATTCATTACATCAACATATGGAGTAGAGAATTCATTAACACCAACATTGTCAAATCAATATAATTTTATATTAAAGGGATACTGAGCTAAAATTATTAATGTTGTCATTCAGATAGAGCATGCAATATTAATCAACATTTAAATATAATACTATAATCATATGTGAAATATTCTATTGCTAAATGTATTTTAAAATCAAGAATGTACGTTTATCTGCAGCTCAATTTTGGTTGACCAACCTGGGTTTTGATTGATGATTGGTGGATACCTTCAACAAACAATATTTATTGAATCCAATATTGCTTATCTGCCTTTAAGATTAAAATGTAGCAACATTAAAATTATAATAGGAGTCAATGTTAAATCATTTGGAACAGTTTGAACAGTGAAATCAATGATTGAAATAAATCATGTCAGTGTCCCTTTAATAAACAATAGATTCATTCATCTTTACATTCTTTGGATTAGACAATATTGATATATAATTCACATATTCACTGTTGGAGTTACTTTATAGATATCAGCATACTCTAACAGCACCATGATTACATATTTGTACTAATCAATTTGGTTTTGTATTGTGATAAAAATGTGTTGTGTCCTAAACAAGATTACTGTACATTGCACAAATGGCTCGATGTGCCACATGTCTTGGTTTATATTTGTCAACAGCTGTTATTCAAAATATGGTTTGTGTGTATTCTTTTAAGAACATTGATCAATGGGTATATTTAGATATGCAATAGCATCGTATGAGATGAGTTTGATGTCTAATATAGTCAGAAATTAAACATATGTTCAATACATCATTTTTAACAGAATCCCCTTGATTCAATCAAGCATTTTTTTGTTTAATGACTGCTCTATTCTTCACATTTTCAAGTTGATTATTCTTAAAATTCGCTACAGATGTGATTTAGTGCTATCCCAAATGTGTTCACTAATATATATCTATATCATTCATAGAGAGAGTTGGTGTGAGGAGCCCACAGGAATCCAGCACTGACACAGAGCCGCCTTTGTGGTCTCCTGGTAAGTCCATTGACTCATTTATATGTCATTGAAGGTGTATTGGTAACCAATATTATGAGCATGATTCTGATGAAGCATAACATTTGAAACAAACATATAATTTACTCCTCTGATTATATATTAATTTTCTTTGAATATTGAAAGATTAATAATTAAAACTTTCTTAGTCTACACCTTTGTTATTCAGAAGATGTATAGCATATGTTTGTTTCCATGTTCATTTTTGACAACAGTCATCAAGTGATACACACATGAGAAATCTTAAATGTTCTATGTACTATGCTTTTATGATTTTAAAATTAATACAAACAATACATCGAAAATATGAATCATTGAGAATAACAAATCTAATGTCATTTGTATGCTCCATCAAAATGATGTAAATCATAACTTTGGGTGTGTATATCTTTAATGCAACATTGATGTGTGTCTTTGATCAACAGTAACATGTTATAATATCTGATCTTAACGTGTACACAACATGTTATGTTTTACAGAGATTGATTTAACATGTGTGACGGAGGAGAAAGAGGCTGCCTTGAAGTCTGATGGTATGTGAAATATATCTATCATGTTTCCAACATGTTGCTTTATTTGAAATCATTTTATTGAAGACATTCAAAGTCTACAGCTTTTGCACTTTAAAAAGGAATATTATTTGTCTGTTCAAATACACTACTGCCCCCTTTCTATATCAGGCAGCATGAAAATATGTTTTTTTTTTTTTTTTTTAAATTTATAATTCATGCCATCATTATGTCACATGCATATTCCAGGCCAAACCACAATATTAATGTTATAATTGTACAGACAGTCATTGATATTCATCTGAGTGCCTATATGCATACCATATCCTCATTTTGTAATTGTTTAGAAATTCAAACACACTTCGAAGTATATTGAAAACATAATCAATTTGAAATGCGTTGATTTGATTTCATGATGTATGAGATGTTAATATATTTGGATTATTTTTTTCAGATGGATCCTCCACCTCTGGTCATCTGGTTTCCGCCCCTGCCCAGTCCCCTGACCAGTCACAGACCCCTGCCCATGCCCAGACCCCTGCCCATGCCCAGACCACTGCCCAGGCCCAGACCCCTGCCCAGGCACAGACTCCTGCCCAGGCCCAGACCCCTGCCCAGGCCCAGACCCCTGCCGGCCCTTCCCATTTGTCATTTCCTGTCCCTCCCAAAAAACGCCCCTTCCCTGTCCCTCCCAAAACACGCCCCTTCACCCCCCTTCGCCGCTCTCCCCGTATTATGGCCCGTACAGCTGCCCAGACCCCAACTCACCACTCCCCAGCTGTACGGCCTACCCCGGAGCAGCAGCTCATCCCTCCCCAACCCAATCCCATCCCTCCCCAACACAATCCCATCCCTCCCCAGCACAATCCCATCCCTCCCCCCTGTCTCAACCTTCATTGTCCTGGGTGTCGGATTGTCCTTCCCAGGCACAGCTGTAAGTATCATTCAAAATCCACATTATAAGATACTTAAAGGTACACTGAAGGAAAATTGTTTCTATTGTGATTCAAATAGAGCATGCAATGTTAATCAAATTTATAATTTACTACTCTTATGAATTATTCTTCATTCTCTTGCTATCTTTATTGAAACAAAGAAATGCCTAGAATTAATTTTAAATAGAAAATATTTGTGGACATCATTTCTTTATTGTTGGATGAATGTATCCATCAACCAGCAGGGACAACCAAAGTTGATAAACAAATATGGCCTGCCCTATAAACCTACATTCTTGCATTCAAAATCTAGCTAGAGAATTCTAACATTTAAAGAATATGTGTAATATTTTCATATTTGTAATGTCATGCTCTATCTGAATCAGTCAATTAAATATTTAGGTTCAGTGTCCCTTTAATTTGATATCACTACATATACAAATCACCACTACTTGGATCCAACAATTTATGTACAAATGTTGATACATTATCTCTTGTCTAACCCAGTGGGAATGTAATTTCTTCAGGTTGCTATGTTTACACAGCTTGTCCTCAACGCCAAAATGTTTAAGGATAGGTGTGCCTACCACAGTATAATTAAAATATTTAAATTGCTAATGTAAGTACAATGTAAATCCTTTAACAAGATTTGATACACTCAAGCTGTAAAAGTGGATCATCGAAAACCAATTAAAGGGGACAACATGTTTGAGTAAACTGTCCCTTTAATGATTTCGGTCTGTCTGAATAACATATTTAATGTGTAAAGAATCAATTTAAACAAATTGATGTAAAGAATGATTTGTCTTTATGATGACAATGTATCTTTGCTTATTTTTTCGTCTATTGTGTAATTATCCTTAATATTTGATTCATTCTTTATTTTAGGCTGTGACTCAGCATGGCTCATGCTAGAAGGTATAGCACGAGTAGAGCAGGCCGTGTTGAGGAACGCAGCTGTCCTGAGAGGGATGAACGACACCATGCAGGCCCAGCTCCGGGTTCAGGATTTGACTCTGCGGCAAATCATGCTATTAAATTCAAGGCATGAATCTGGAGCTGGACATGCACAGGACGATGAAGAGGATGACCAGTAAGTGGAGGATCTGGAGATGCTCCAAGGCCGCAGATAAGAATCCTCCATCCACATGTTGATGTTTTTGTTATTGTTGCCATTTGGCCTTTTTCTAAGTTTATTGTTGTGCCTGTTGCACTCTTTTACCTTGTCATATGTCTCCAATGGGGCTATGCTGGCCCTTGGCAACTCTCTTCATGGACTGTGATGCACTGTGTTACCTTGTCATATGTCTCCAATGGGGCTATGCTGGCCCTTGGCAACTCTCTTCATGGACTGTGATGCACTGTGTTACCTTGTCATATGTCTCCAATGGGGCTATGCTGGCCCTTGGCAACTCTCTTCATGGACTGTGATGCACTGTGTTACCTTGTCATATGTCTCCAATGGGGCTATGCTGGCCCTTGGCAACTCTCTTCATGGACTGTGATGCACTGTGTTACCTTGTCATATGTCTCCAATGGGGCTATGCTGGCCCTTGGCAACTCTCTTCATGGACTGTGATGCACTGTGTTACCTTGTCATATGTCTCCAATGGGGCTATGCTGGCCCTTGGCAACTCTCTTCATGGACTGTGATGCACTGTGTTACCTTGTCATATGTCTCCAATGGGGCTATGCTGGCCCTTGGCAACTCTCTTCATGGACTGTGATGCACTGTGTTACCTTGTCATATGTCTCCAATGGGGCTATGCTGGCCCTTGGCAACTCTCTTCATGGACTGTGATGCACTGTGTTACCTTGTCATATGTCTCCAATGGGGCTATGCTGGCCCTTGGCAACTCTCTTCATGGACTGTGATGCACTGTGTTACCTTGTCATATGTCTCCAATGGGGCTATGCTGGCCCTTGGCAACTCTCTTCATGGACTGTGATGCACTCTGTTACCTTGTCATATGTCTCCAATGGGGCTATGGTGGCCCTTGGCAACTCTCTTCATGGACTGTGATGCACTGTGTTACCTTGTCATATGTCTCCAATGGGGCTATGCTGGCCCTTGGCAACTCTCTTCATGGACTGTGATGCACTGTGTTACCTTGTCATATGTCTCCAATGGGGCTATGCTGGCCCTTGGCAACTCTCTTCATGGACTGTGATGCACTGTGTTACCTTGTCATATGTCTCCAATGGGGCTATGCTGGCCCTTGGCAACTCTCTTCATGGACTGTGATGCACTGTGTTACCTTGTCATATGTCTCCAATGGGGCTATGCTGGCCCTTGGCAACTCTCTTCATGGACTGTGGTGCACTGTGTTACCTTGTCATATGTCTCCAATGGGGCTATGCTGGCCCTTGGCAACTCTCTTCATGGACTGTGGTGCACTGTGTTACCTTGTCATATGTCTCCAATGGGGCTATGCTGGCCCTTGGCAACTCTCTTCATGGACTGTGATGCACTGTGTTACCTTGTCATATGTCTCCAATGGGGCTATGCTGGCCCTTGGCAACTCTCTTCATGGACTGTGATGCACTGTGTTACCTTGTCATATGTCTCCAATGGGGCTATGCTGGCCCTTGGCAACTCTCTTCATGGACTGTGATGCACTGTGTTACCTTGTCATATGTCTCCAATGGGGCTATGCTGGCCCTTGGCAACTCTCTTCATGGACTGTGATGCACTGTGTTACCTTGTCATATGTCTCCAATGGGGCTATGCTGGCCCTTGGCAACTCTCTTCATGGACTGTGATGCACTGTGTTACCTTGTCATATGTCTCCAATGGGGCTATGCTGGCCCTTGGCAACTCTCTTCATGGACTGTGATGCACTCTGTTACCTTGTCATATGTCTCCAATGGGGCTATGCTGGCCCTTGGCAACTCTCTTCATGGACTGTGATGCACTGTGTTACCTTGTCATATGTCTCCAATGGGGCTATGCTGGCCCTTGGCAACTCTCTTCATGGACTGTGATGCACTGTGTTACCTTGTCATATGTCTCCAATGGGGCTATGCTGGCCCTTGGCAACTCTCTTCATGGACTGTGATGCACTGTGTTACCTTGTCATATGTCTCCAATGGGGCTATGCTGGCCCTTGGCAACTCTCTTCATGGACTGTGATGCACTCTTTTACCTTGTCATATGGCTCAAATATTCCTTATTTTTACAAGATTATTTATAAACGTTGTTGATGTTTTCTTACATACTAATAAAAGACATGTCATTGCACGATTCTTTGTCCTCATTCTTCATTTTATTGATTGAAAGCTCTAGTTTATCTGGTTGATCCTTAAAGGGACCTACCAAAAATAATGGATTTTCAAGAATCATATATGTAAGACAATTGTAAATGACTTTAAGATTAACATCTCCAATGTAATTTTATTATTTGTCTTTATATATTTTTCTCAAAGCTTTATCATTGCATGATTAGGATTAGCATAGTAATTCTTTTATTTATGTATATATAGATTGTTATTTGTGTATATATGTATATTTCAATTTTCACATCCATGTGTGTATTTATAAACTCAGCATGAATTGATGCACCTTTAACAAATGATCTGAGGATTGATACAATTATATAATCCCTGTAAAGTGTTCATTTTATTGAAATAGTATTGTCTATGTGTATCCTCTTTTTAAAAACAAAATAATGTCCCTTTAAGTGATGGTGAGCACAATTGTTAATGAATGTATTTCCATTTCTAAAGTGTTTTTGTCCTTGTTACATGAACAAGGACATATAATCTTATTAATAAACAATCTTATTGTAATGTTGACAGCACATGTATTTCATTTTCAATTCTATCTTATTGTAAAAGTGTAACCAAATCAATCTCTGTGTGTAATGCGCATATTTTAGATGAGGAATATTTTTTACCAAATATGTTAACAAAATACTTCTCCTCCCATATATGGCTATAGGTAGTCTGACCATATTTAAACTTGAATAAATGACACGTTTAATCATTACATGTGTCATTATTGTTATTCCAAAACAATCTAAACATATCTTAAAACATCAATGGCATATGTATGTCTCATGTGTATCTTTTAAATGTTAAAGATATACACCATAGCTATAGTTCAAGGGACAGTCAAGTCCGAAAAGATGATTCATGATTTCGTGACATTCCTAGATAGCAATCTAGACACATACTAGTTCCTAAAATATAAATACGTTTCTTAGTGATATGCCAAGCTGTCAACTGAGTCCTTGTATTGGCTGCGGTTTTTCAGCGATCTCGGATGCGCCATGTTGCTTAAGACGTCACCTGCCAGGCTGTCCAATGATTCCTTGTATTGACTGACGTTCTTACGTGATCAAGAATGTGCCTTTTATTGGATGGCGTTTTGACGCGATCAAGGATGCGCCTTTTTTTTTGGGCGTTCTTACGTGATCAAGAATGTGCCTTTTATTGGATGGCGTTCTTACGTGATCAAGGAAGCGCCATGTTAATTAAGACGTCACATGCAAAGGTAAAAAAACGTCTGATTGTATTACGTAGTCCCGCAATATTTGTTTGTGCACGTTAAACACGTTTGTGAATGAAGCCAATTTTAAAAACCTTGCGAATATGGATTTTTTGCATCATGTTACATTGTTGACCTGTAGCTGATAAAGACCACCATATTCTCTTTTGCTGGATGTCTGGTTGAATAAACGAACGAAAGCAAAATGTTTTCATGCATATGATATTTCGAGGTGCAAATCTCTATAGTCCATGTTGTTTAATATGTTTGTCAACAATATGTTCCTTTTTCTGAAAAATGACTGTTGTGTTTAATGTTAAAGATATCTAATTCATAAATATGCGCTATTGTGTTAGAATAAAGTAATCAATATGCATTTATCTTTATCATATGCTAAATATATGATGCCGACTTCTTCTAAATGTAATTTAGTTGTATATTTTATTAAAGGTTCATTAGACACTCACATTATAAATCAAATATTTTACTTTGTTCTCTAGTTAGATAGTCCATTGTTTAACAAATACATGTTTCATTTTGCTTCTGTTCAAATAAAATGTAAGTAATTTTCAGACTCCTCGCCAAGCCTCTAAGTTTCATGTGAGTACCATCTCCAGCTTTCTCCTGTTTTGTGTATGATGGTGTATTGTCTTGTTTTACGGTTGTAATGGGGGTTCATCTATATTTTCAATATAGCTAACCCGATTTTCTTTGAAAGTGTTTAAAGCTTTGTAATATTGATATCAGTATATGTTAATCTTGTTGTTTCTAGTAGTGTCTATTACATACAGTTCTGTTAAAAATATAGTATACTGGGGGCGGAGCTACGCCGTGCTGGAACATGGCTGCATACTGAAACAGCTCCGTGTTAGCCAGCAACCTCAACCTCATTAAATGGAGGGTAGACAGCCCAAACTAAACTAAAAATACTGTGGATGAGATCAGAGAGACCGCTAATCGAAAACTGCAGCCCTCAGAGTAAAATAGGAGCAGCTGAGCTCAGTAAAGTTTCCGGAGCGTGCACGGAACTCCGCCATCTTGCCTCATTGATAGGCACCTTCACCCTGCTCCTCTACCTCACGCAACGGCAGCGCTCCTTCAGACACAGGCCCTGCAAGGGACCGAGCACCATCCAGCAGATGAGGACACACAGTGGGGCTCGCATGGGTAAACCCGAGCAAACTGCTGTTTGATCCGAAAGCACCCGCCACAGAATACCATCAGGACGCCGGACCCACAAGGTACATAGATTCACACGCATCTCTCACAGCGTGATCCCGGCTGATACTGATTGCGCTGCAACTGCCTGTAACACTTAAAGGCACAGAATACATGCCAGGGTCCTAACCGCAGCTCCTCAGTTTAAGGGGGTCAGATAAGGCCCATAACCAATAAAAAAAAAAAAAAAACCTAGTATCCGGCAGGGGGTAAAAACTAAAGGAGAAGGAGGCAGGGGACACAAAGGAAGGACATTAAATATCAGACATATAATCGATAACCTGCACAAAACTTTATCTTACACTCAGCCATAACTCAGTCCCCCTTTATAATAAAACTTTGGATCTAAATATGACTTCAAAGAAGGGACAAAAAGCAGCAGAAAAATCCACGAAACCACAACACCAAATCCCTTCAGTCTCTTCCTTTTTTCATGCAACTGACCTATCACCTGCTATACCACCAGAGCCCCAGGAAATGAAGGGTGCGCCTAACCCCGTGGAGTTAACCCACGACCAACAAGATCCATTGCAGGCCATACAAATTAAACTAGCGACACTGCCATCAAAATCGGACCTGGAATCTTTAAAATCCTTTATAAAAGATGAGCTCAGAGACCTAAAAAAGGACTTAAATGAGATGGGAGGTAGAATCGAATTTTTAGAGGAGGAACAGGAAACCTTGAGCAACCTTGTCAGTTCTAACACACAACAGCTTTCCATACAAGACTCAATGGTCCAATCATTGCAAGACAGAGTGGAAGACCTGGACAACCGCGGACGCAGGAACAACCTGCGGGTACGCGGAGTTCCTGAATCAATCCCACAGGACCAGTTAAAAAGATTCCTTAAAGGTCTGTTCCAATACCTAACGCCAAACTCACCACCAATACTAAATGAAGACATTGACAGGGCACACAGGGCGCTGCGCCCTCCACCCAAACCTCCACTTCCTCCACGGGATGTCATTATAAGATTCCTACGCTTTACAGCGAAAGATAATATCTGGCAAGCAGCAAGAACACAACAATCTATCACATATGAAGGCCACTCACTACAAATTTACCAAGATCTCAGCCCTTATACAATCCAGAGACGCAAAGAAATTAAATATATCACAAGCAAACTCCAGGAACACCATATAAAATACCGATGGGGCTTCCCCTTTAGCTTGATCATACACCATGAAGGATCCCAGATAATATATAAGGACTACAATGATCTAGACCATATTTCAAGGACTCTTAACATGAACTTTAACCCGCCAGCAGAGGCAGTTATCAACATCCCCTCCCAACCTACGGATCCTGGCACTATGCATCCAAGGGAACAACGTCCTCATTGGCAAAGAGTTCAACCGAAGAGAAGGAAGACAAACCCCCAGCATCCTGAGGACAGACTACCTCCTACATGAGATAATAAACTTGCTTGCTACTCAATGGGCAAACCTTTAATGACACTTCATACCTGATCAGAGTGGGGGCCATATTAAGACTTCTCGCCTAATTACTAGGCCATTCCCAATTACCTACATTACCCAGTTGCCGCCTGCATATTCTACCAACAGTCAACCTTGTTTGCAGAAATTGGACAGGCAGAAAGCAGTGTGGTAATATGTTGTCTAAAGTTATGTAATATATGTGTTGCAAATAACTATGTTTGTTAGAATTGTTTAACTATGCAAAATAATAACAGGTAAAAGTTTAAAAATGAGTCTAGTTCCCTGCCAATAAAGGGAGGTGTAGACAACGCATACACATAATTTAAAACTTAAATCTGATAGCAACTGTATCTACCAATTTTTTGGTCATACCGAAAGGACCCTATCACTACCGCCCCCAAGGATCCAGGTATACATTACTGGATAATATGCCCAAAGAGATCCTGATGAAACAAAATTCCCTTCCAGCCCCTCACACTATCTCACTCTTAAAATATTGCATAGTACCCCGATAGCCTGACTCATCAGATAAAATGATGATCACCAATAGGATTGTTTAGAAATTTATAAAAATGCTGTCTACCTCCCAATGTAAATAATATACAGCTAAGTTGAGAGTATGCTGAATGACGTCTCTCCCCCTTACTGTTAGGTGTATCGAAGCATGCCTCATACACTTCAAGTACTTGTTTTGTTTAAAAATTATTTTATTTGTTCATGTTCAAAAAAAATTCTTACACGTGTTATTGATATATGTTTTTGTTACTGTACTGGTCCAGTCTCAGAACTGAGGTGTTATTATGTTAAATTGTACGCTGCTATAGTCCTCTCCAACACAACAAAATGGATAACACACTGACGACAATTAATTTTATCTCCCATAACGTAAAAGGCCTTAACAGCCCGAATAAACGCTCTTTAGCTCTAAGGGACTACAAGAGGGTAAAGACAGATATCCTATTCATACAGGAAACCCACTTTAAACGAGGTTCGGAACCCAAAGTGAGCCTTAAAAAATTTGGGGAGGTTTATCTTTCATCTAATACCACTAAACATAATGGCGTGGGGATCCTAATAAATAAAAAAGTGCCCTTCCATGCACATTCAATACATAAAGATAAAGAAGGAAGATACATTATTGTAGTTGGCTCCTTATTTCACAAACTTATAACGCTAGTAAATATTTATGCCCCTAATGTAGACCCAGCCCCCTTTTTTCTCCACCTCAACAAAAAGATCCTAGAAGTATCCAAGGGCAGTATAGTACTGGGAGGAGATTTCAATCTCGCACTCGACCCAACCCTTGACTGCTCCACAGGTACGTCTTCGGTGCCCAATAAGACGTTAAAACAAGTTAAACTATCCCTCTCACAGTTAACATTGCACGATACTTGGCGTCTCCAGCACCCGGACTCAAAAGATTACACGTTCTACTCACACCCGCACCACCTGTACACAAGAATCGACTACTTCTTCCTAGACGTTACCAGCTTATCACATATAATTTCCACTGACATTCATAGTATCACCTGGTCAGATCACTCCAAAATCAGTTGCCGACTTAAATGGCCTACCTCTAGGCCCTGTAACGCTGGCTGGAGATTTGACGACTCTCTCCTTAGGGATCCCCTGATTTTTGTCCAGGTTCAGAAATCACTAACCGACTACTTCCAAAGAAATGATACCCCAGACATAGACATCCAACACATTTGGAATGCACACAAATGCGTACTCAGAGGTGAACTCATCGCTCTAAAAGCCGCCAAACACAAACAACAGAACAATTATCTTAACTCCCTCTTAGAGGACATTGCGAAACTACAAGATATCCATAAAAAACATCCAACTAGTACCTCACTACTAGATAGCATTACACATAAAAGAAGCCAGCTTACGCTTTTCTTGGGCGAAGAGGCTAAAAGAAAGGCCCTTTTCCTCAGAAAGATGTACTATGAAGGTGCCAATAAACAGGGGAGATTGCTTGCGCGCCAGCTAAAACATAAAACAAACAGACATTATGTAATGAAGGTCCGTGGTAATAACGGTACCTTACACTCTACTACTGCTGATATCACACAAGCATTCAAAGAATACTATGATAAACTATACAATATCAGAAATAACACTACTGACCCTAACCCTGAAGAAATATCAAACTATCTCTCCTCCTTAGCGTTGCCCAAACTTACCAAAGACCAGAGCGATGAATTAGATTTACCATTCTCTGACGAAGAGCTTCTTGACGCTATCTCATCTCTCCCCTCAGGGAAGGCCCCAGGCCCAGATGGTTTCGGTAACTCATACTATAAGCAATTTAAAGAAATCCTTTCCCCCTTCTTACTGAGATATTATCAAAGCATAGACCAAAATGAAGGGTTCTCCCCGACCTCACTCCAAGCTCACATTTCAGTACTTCTGAAACCCAACAAACCATCTGACCAAATAACAAACTACCGCCCAATCTCACTCATCAACACAGATATTAAGATCTTCGCGAAAATAATTGCAAACCGATTAAATAAATTCCTCCCCACTCTTATACATAATGATCAGGTGGGCTTTGTACCCGGCCGAGAGGCAAAAGATAACACAGTCCGAAACATTCACTTAATTTGGCACATTACCACTTCTAAAATCCCTTCAGTAATAGTATCAACAGATGCTGAAAAGGCCTTCGACCGGGTCAATTGGTCATTCTTGAAAGCCTCCCTAGAGACATTCGGCCTTAGCCCTACCACAATAAAGCGTATATTAGCACTGTACACATCACCCGGTGCCCGCATTGCAGTTAATGGCACGTTATCAAACCCCATAGAGATAAAGAACGGTACACGTCAGGGCTGCCCACTGTCTCCCTTACTTTTTGCGCTTTTCATAGAAACATTAGCCACGAAAATTAGAAACAACCATGAAATAACCGGAATTACAATTGGTCAGGAAACTTTTAAACTATCTCTATATGCTGATGACATCCTTCTCACCCTCACCAATCCAGAAAAATCTATACCCCAGTTAATGAAGGAATTCTCTATTTTTCAGAACCTAACGAACTTCTTGATAAACCAGAACAAATCTGAAATACTAAGTTTCAACTTACAAGATAGTTCAATTAACTCAATCAAAAACAACTGCCCTTATAAATGGTGCAAAGGGTCGATGAAATATTTAGGGGTATATCTACCCGACGACTTTGATAAGATATTCCAGGTAAATTACCTTCCAATCAAATCACTAATAATGAGAGACCTGTCTTCCTGGGGATCAAAAAAACTAACCTGGTGGGGACGCATTAACACGCTAAAGATGAATATCTTCCCTAGACTCCTCTATATAATGGAAGCGATCCCAATCATGTTGCCTACTAGATACCTCTCCCAGATACACAATTTATTTAGCTCATATGTGTGGCAAAGGAAAATACCTAGAATAAATAAGACCACTATGCTTTTGCCACGAGCTCATGGGGGTTTAGGGATGCCCAACCTGGAGGCTTACAGAAGCTCCATATTCCTACAGAGGATTCTGGATTGGAGGGTAGGTGAGACTCAGCGGAGGTGGGTGAGACTTGAACAATACTTAGGCCCAGACATACCACTGAATAACTTATGTTGGAGACCCGATTTTACTGAAAAAACCAGACTGATAACCAACCCAATCACAAAAGAAACTGTATCCCAATGGACTTCAACCTCACTGCACTACCCATACCTATCTTCCAGTCCGGGGCCATTGACCTCACTCCTACACAACACTGAATTCTCAATCTCAACACTACTTCATTCAGACACCATGAATCCGACACCCCGAGACCTTAATATCTACCAAGTAACCAACAATGAAACAATATGCCCACAAGAACAATTAATTGACAAAGGCTTTGACTGGGCGAAAAATTGGTATTCCTATAGAAGATTGCATAATTACATAAATACCCATAAACATAAAAGCAACATGGTTCGCCCACCAACTAATCTGGAGAAATTATTCCTTATGAGCTCCCCAATTAAACACACCCTCTCCATCTTATATAAACTTATCACTCAACCACCCCCAGGCAATCTTCCACACTCAGTAGAGATGTGGGAACGAGAATTAGGCACAATTATTCTCCCGCAGACTGCGACCAACATATTTACAAATACAAAAAAATCCTCTACTTCAGCCTCTATCATAGAAACGAATTACAAAATTTTGCATTGCTGGTATCTAACCCCTAGACGACTTCACCGTTCATACCCCAAAGTAAGCAATAGATGTTGGAGATGCGGACATGTAGGGAGCGGTATGGGACACATGTGGTGGTGGTGTTCACGCTTAAACCATTACTGGTACGAAATTATTCATGAGATAGAGCAAATTCTAAAAATAACTATCCCACCAGATCCTCTGATCTGGCTCTTGAACAAATCTTTCAAATTACCCTCCAAACATCTCTTGCCCTTATTTCGCATATTTACCAACAGTGTCAAAATGCTGATAGCAAAATCCTGGAAACAAAAAGAGGTGCCTACAATAGCAAAGTGGAGGGACAAAGTCACTGAGTTGTTAGAACTAGAGGAATACTCTCTATATAAAAAGGGAAGTACGGAAAGCTTCATAATGCTTCAAGCAATATGGGATGAATATATTAAAAATACACATTCCCTTTATCACAGCAACAAAAATACCGGCAAAACGAGGATATAGTTTGGCTGAAATATATTAAATTCTGGAAGATAACACCCACAGCTACAAATAATTTAACTCACCCTCTGAGACTGGACACACGTGTGAACGTAAATTGTTGTTAATTGAAATTTTTCAATTATACCCTGTTAATAATACACTTACCCATTTTTTTTTTTTCTTTTTTTTTTTTTTTTTTTCTCTTTTTCTTTTTCTCTCCCCCCTCCTTAAGAAAATTCAGAGTCTGTATTTTTATGCATTATCTGTAAGATTTCTATAAGTTTCAATGTTTTTTTCTATGCCATGTCATTGATGTTGTTTATTTACAGTCTCTACTCAATAAAAAGAATTTAAATAAAAATATAGTATACTGTCCCTTTAATGCAAATGTTTATTTTTGTATCATGTATGAGTTCCACATTGGTTAATCTCCAAATATATTATTGTTAGCATATTTTCACCCCCCACTCCTAAAAGGACTTTAAACCATATTCATTGTTAAAACAAATGTCTTTCTAAAAATCAATTAACACAATAATGTCTCTTTAAGAAAATAGACTTTATTTAACACGTCAATATAAATCTGATTTCAATATTTATTGTTTGAACAAGTACATGTAGATATACCAACAATCTTCAAATATATGTTAGCATATGTAATTTTGTTAAAGGGACAGTTTAGAAAACAAATAATGTTTTGCATTATTCTAAAAGTCAATTTTGTAATATCAATAATATCAAATGTTTCTCACCAATTAATCATTTGTCTGTGTTTATTTTAATTTGCTAGCTAAACCTATGAGGTTCGTGTGCTCATTTCTTCGAGCTTGAAGAGTGCATGTAATCATTATACAATTTGACCACTAGAGGGCATTTGGATAGCATTTGTATATGTAAAACCTTGTGCTCATACAGCATATTATTTACCATGTATTGATCATTGATATCTAAAATGTTGTTATGTCAGAACAACAAATAAGTGGTCATTTTTCATAGTCATAGATACAAGGGTAAGCACATAAGTCACACGTATTTCTCCATGCTTTGTTGTTTCCAACTTGATAATGCGTAATACAGTGTTTTCTTTGTAATCAATAATTTTCAGACTGTCCCTTTAAGCTGTGTTATTGGCATTCAAACAGTAATATGCCATCATGGATAATTGTAATGGTAATTTTGTTTGCGATTCGGGAAACAGTTCGGACATCACATCACAGAAACCAATCAATATCATGAACAAGGATAGGTATGTGATGATGTGGTTTTCACACACTTATAACCCACACTCTGCAAACAATCTGCCTCCATGGACCCGGTCCCATAGAAGTAGATTATATACAGAGTGTGGTCCACAAGTGTATGAAAAACACATCATCACATACCTATCCATTACACATTAAATAAAAAAAACATTAAACATGAAAACAAATACTTCCTTCCTCTTCCTTCCCCTCTTCCCACGAGGCTGAGGCTCTGGGAGGGGCAACTGCCGACTCTGACGAGTTCTCCTTGGAGATGTTGTGGGAAGAGTGGAAGGAAGAGTACTGGGACGACCAAGGTGAGGAGGAGAAGATGGCTGAGGAGGAGAAGATGGCTGAGGAGGAGAAGATGGCTGAGGAGGAGAAGATGGCTCGGCAGGAGGAGATGGCCCGGCAGGAGAAGATGGGCCGGCAGGAGAAGATGGGCCGGCAGGAGAAGATGGCCCAGCAGCAGGAGGCCCAGCAGCAGGAGGCCCAGCAGCAGGAGGCCCAGCAGCAGGAGGCGGACCAGGAGGCAGACCAGCATGCGCCTCCCGGAAAAAATTAAACATCTCTTGGTGTAGAGTAATGATTCTGTTTTGCCCTTGTTCTATTCTATTAAGTATGTTTATTATTTGGTTTTGGCCTTCAATTATTTGGTTTTGTCCATCAAGAATTCGAGTTCGGCCTTCTATATTTTGTATCCGGGAGTTACGCATCTGGTCTATGTAGTCCAGTAGAACCCGCAACTCCGCTATTTCCTCTTGTTGTGCTTGGCGGGGTACCCGTGCATGGCGGGGTGCCCGTGCACGGCGGTGTGCGGGTCCTTGAGGGGCCTCTGGTTCCGCGGCCTCCTCCTCTGCTTCCGGGGCCTCTTCATCTGCTTCCGTGCCCTCTTCGTCACGGGGGGCCTCTTCCCTCCGAAGTGGAAATTCCTCCCCAACACTCTCATCCCGGGGAGATGGAGGAGGCTGTATTTGTTGTGCTGCTTCCTCCCCAGACTCTGTATATGTAAAAAAATAAAAAAAGTATATATTAGCATATTTCCAAATGAAGCTTTAAATGACTTAGCTTACGATACAATTACAAATGCAGAATCATTAATCCACTTTGAAATCTAACAATCAATACGATTTCCGCATTTTCTAAACCGTGTTTGTGATATCTCTGGTCAATCTGAATGTTTTAGCGTTTGTTTTCAGTCTTTTTAAATGCACACCTAACCTATAGCCTAGATACTGATTTAACCGCAAAGTAATTGTGAATGCGTGTAAACAACATTATAGCATTAATCTGATCCTTAAAGGGACATGAAACCCAATGTTTTATCTTTCATGATTTAGAAGCATACATTTATAATCAACTTTCTAATGTACTTTTCTTATCTAATTAGCTTCATTCTCTGGATATTTTCTGCTGAAAAGCATATCTAAATATGCTTAGATGCTGATTGTTAGCTGAATATAGCTGCCTCCTGTGATTGGTTCACCGTGTGCATGGCTATTTCTTCATTAAAATATATCTCAAGAATGATTCAAATTTGGTAATATAAGTACATTTGAATGTTTTGTCAAATTGTATTCTCTACCTCAATCATGAAAGTAAAGGTTTGCGTATAGTGTCCCTTGAAATACATTCGTATGTGAATTTATTCTTCAATGAGCTTACCGTCAGATGAGAATGGCAGGTTCCCGGTATCAATTCCTCCGATACCGACTACATCCACCTCGGAGATGCTGGGCCGCAACATTTCCTCCCATCTGCAGTACTCGATTTCCAGGGCAGGGCCGCCACCGGTTCCTGCGGAATGTCGGGCCTCCAGGCTTAACTTTTTCTTGAGATCCATCTTACAGTCCCGGTAGCGATGTTTTATAGAGTCCATATCTCTGTTCCAGCCACCCACTGCATTGACTGCATTCCTTATCTCATTCCAGAGCCTCCTCTTCTCAGTCGGGGTAGTCTTCTGGTGCTGCAGCCTCCTATACCTGGCCATATAGGCCTCTACAAGGGCCTCCTTCTCCTCCATCGAAAACCTTGCCTCCCTAGTCGCCTTGGCCTTCCCCTGTGACGATGCCCTCTGTTTCCCGGACTGTGAAGCCCTACTCTGTCCGCCACTGGGCCCAGCCACTTGTTCATCTTGAACCAAGTGGCTGGGTCCACCCACCACTTCCACCCCCGCTTCCTGCCCCCCTTCCTGCCCTGTTCCTCTCCTCCCCCCTCTACCTCTCCCCTGCCTGCCCTCCATCTGTTCCCTAAACTAAACCCCAAATAATCAAACAAAAAGTGAGTGTGATGAAATGAAAGGGGGTCAAAATAAAGAACTAAAAAGACAAAAAAAGTGCTGAAAGTGTGAGAGGGATCTAAAAAAACAAAGAGGGTAAGGAGTATTTAAATAAACCAAAAGAATAAGAAGACTAAAAGGAGGATATGTAAACTAAATGTAACTAGGGTATGGGTATGGGATGGGTATGGGGTATGGGATAAGAGTAAATGGGATGAAAGGGAATGGGACTACAGGGAATGGGGTATGGAGTGTAGTATGAGGGGGTATGGGGTATGGAGTGTATGTAGTGTTATTGATAAGTGTATGTATGTATTGAATGTGTTTGCGTGTAAATGTGTTAAGTGTACAGAAAAATCACTCGCTCGCTAACTCACACTACTACTAATTATCACTAACTCACACTACTACTAATTCTCACTAACTCACACTACTACTAATTCTCACTAACTCACACTCCCACTAACTCTCAATAACTCACACTACCACTAACTCACGCTCCCACTAACTGACTCACACTACCACTAACTCTCACTAACAACTCCCACTACCACTAACTCACTCACGCTCCCACTAACTGACTCTCTCCCACTCCCACTAACTCACTCACGATAACACTAACAACTGACTCTCTCACGCTAACACTAACTCACTCACAATAATGCACAACCTCTCTAATCTTAAACCTCCAATCTCCAAAGACCCACCAGCAACACAGTCAAAGAAGCCATGCTTGTGTGGTGCTTATATACCCTGTGTAAATGTTTAATGATGTACCAATTTCCGTTGTAAATTGTGTTCAGGTGTGCTTTATTAGCAATTAATATTAGTGCAATGTGTATTAGTTGTGTGAATTTGCGCATGCTCATTTGGAGTTAGTATTTGTGGAATGTGTAGAATGCGATGATGTCATAGTGGTCGTTTTCTCTAACATTGTCCAATAGTATTCTGTTTAAATGTGAATTTGCGATGGTGTGGTATTAGTGAAGTGTTGTATATGTATGTTTGTCCTAATATATAGTGATATTGAATGCGATTATTTTTCTAGTGTATGTATATATTTTTTATTCCTTGTTGTTATTTTGCGAATTTCCGCATCTTAAAGTATATGCGTATTCCCCGTATTAAATTTTAATAAAAATCCCCCCGCTTGTGAATGTGTAATGCTTGTGTGCTTTGTTGAGTGATTGTTGTTGTGACATTTGCGGCGTGTTATTGTTGTGCATGATGTGGTATGCGTCATATGACCGAGCTGTGCGTATTTCTCGCGATATCGAGTGTTAGGTGAAAAAAGCTATTTTTTTGCTTTTCCATTGATCTCTATGGGAGACTGTCTAACGCGGGCAAGATTCCGCGTGTGACATACACGCGTTAGGAGCATCGTTAGATGGTCTTTTTTGTACTCTAAATACCGTGCGTTAGACATAAACCACGCGTAGCGTTAGCAACCCATCTACCGCCAAACTCAAAATCTAGGCGTATGAAAGGTATGGTGGATTTCTCACCCGGGAATAAAAACAGTGTTTTCCAGGAATGGCAAAAAAAATCTTATATATTTTTCTCAGATAAGAGAGCCACAAACCGGGGTAATTAAATCTTATGAGAAATTGACCCAGGAATTTGAGCTGCCAGCTAAACAGTTTTATGCATACCTACAAGCAAGGCATATTATAGATACATATGTAGGAAGATTTGGGCCAGATTGGGCACAACCAGGCATTGATGCAGGCCTAACACTCTATAAAATAGGGACAAGCTCTATATCATTTTGTTATCAAAATGTAATTAAAGTCAGGGGGCAGCAGCAGATTGTTGAGACATTAACTAAATTATATAACGATTATTATCTCAAAAAAGATATACACTCACCGTATTTTTCGAACTCAATAATAACATTAATACATAAAAAGGGAAGGACCCAGAGGATATGTCTTCGTATCGCCCTATTTCACTGCTGAACCATGACTACAAAATACTAATGTCATTAATAGCAGAAAGGCTGAAAAAGGTAATAGCAGATGTAATACATCAAGATCAGGCAGGGTTTATCCCAGGCAGAAACTCAGCACGAAACATGCATAGAGTATTAACGGTTGTAGATCATATCCATCAGCGCATTCAGGACGCCGGGGGGAAGTATAATCAGTATAAGGATAGGGACTTGGCAATATTAACAATGGATGCTGAAAAAGCGTTTGATTCCATTATATGGAATCATTTATTTACATCACTAGAAAAGTTTGGTTTCTCCGGCGCATTGGCCGACCTGGTGGGGCTGATCTATAACAAACCTAAATCACAACTATTGGTCAATGGAAAAGTCTCGCAATATATTACATTGGAGAAGGGTACACGACAGGGTTGTCCACTGTCTCCACTTTTGTTTGATATCGCATTAGAACCTCTCACAATCTATATTAGAAAAGAACTGCAACCAGTTAAAATAGGTACTCAAAAGGTTCTGATTTCTTTATATGCGGATGATATTTTGATGTTCTTGCAGAATACTGCCAACAGTATTCCAGGTTTTTTGGAGGTAATTAATAAATTTAGTTTATTCTCTGGTTATAAAATAAATCCAAGTAAATCGGAACTATTGTGGATTAATAAAACAAGAGACAGTGGGCAATATATCTTTAAAGAAGTAAAATATATAAATTATTTGGGTATTAAAATTAGTAGGAACCCGAAGGAATGGTATCAATTAAATTACAAAGATTTCCTGGATAAAATACAGATTGATTTAGCAAAATGGAATATATATTACTTGTCATTAAGTGCAAGAATTACGTTAATCAAAACAATAATTTTCCCCAAATTGCTATTTTTATTACAGAATTTACCATTATTTATGTTGAAGAAAGATATAGATAGATATAATAGGGCATGTACTGGCTTCATATGGGGGAAGAAGAAGCCATGTATAGCGATGGAAAAATTAAGTTATGGAAAACAATATGGAGGATTCTCTCTACCTAATATAAAGATATATAATTATGTCACATTAATAAAATTTGCCATAGATTGGCTCGTTAAGGCAGATCATGTTACTTATTATAATCTAGAAACTGAAATAATTAAGCCATTTAACTTACAGGCAATATTGCATTGCCCAAGTAGACAGTTACCAAGCAATGTAAACAAAATGGTCAAATTCACTAGTATAGTCATAGCATGGCAAAAATATTGTAATCTGGTGGGTCAGGAATATCAGGTGTCTGTGTATCTCCCTATGAAAGGTACGGTGGATTTCTCACCCGGGAATAACAACAGTGTTTTCCAGGAATGGCAAAAAAAAAGGTCTTATATATTTTTCTCAGATAAGAGAGCCACAAACCGGGGTAATTAAATCTTATGAGAAATTGACCCAGGAATTTGAGCGGCCAGCTAAACAGTTTTATGCATACCTACAAGCAAGGCATATTATAGATACATATGTAGGAAGATTTGGGCCAGATTGGGCACAACCAGGCATTGATGCAGGCCTAACACTCTATAAAATAGGGACAAGCTCTATATCATTTTGGTATCAAAATATAATGAAACTCAGGGGGCAGCAGCATATTAATCAGGTGAAGGAGAAATTTCTATGATATTTTCTGACAGTACAATGTCAAGATATACTTGACAGTTTGAATCGGACTGTAGAAGCCACAGATAGAATTAATTTGAGGGAGTCACAATGGCCTAGATTTGGAGTTCGGCAGTAAAAGGGCTGTTAACGCCACGCGTGTTTATGTCTAACGCACGTCATTGTTTGACTCCGGTATTTAGAGTTAAAATAAGACCATCTAACGATGCTCCTAACGCGTGTATGTCACACGCGTAATACTGCCCGCGTAAGACAGTCTCCCATAGAGATCAATGGGAAAGGCAAAAAATAGCTTTTTTCACCTAACACTCGATCTTGCGAGAATACGTACAGCTCGGTCATATGACGCATACCACATCATGCACAACAATAACACGCCGCAAATGTCACAACAACAATCAATCAACAAAGCACACAAGCATTACACATTCACAAGCGGGGGATGTTTTAATAAAATTTTATACGGGGAATACGCATATACTTTAAGATGCGGAAAATCGCTAAATAACAACAAGGATTAAAAATGATATACATACACTCGAAACAAAATCGCATTCAATATCACTATATATTATGACAAACATACATATACAACACTTCACTAATAACACACCATCGCAAAATCACATTTAAAAAGAATACTATTGGACAATGTTAGAGAAAACGACCACTATGACATCATCGCATTCTACACATTCCACAAATACCAACTCAAAATGAGCATGCGCAAATTCACACACCTAATACACATTGCACTAATATTAATTGCTAATAAAGCACACCTGAACACTATTTACAACGCAAATAGGTACATCATTAAACATTTACACAGGGTATATAAGCACCACACAAGCATGGCTTCTTTGACTGTGTTGCTGTTGGGTCTTTGGAGATTGGAGGTTTAAGAATAGAGAGTTTGAGAATTTTTGAGAGTTAGTGTTAGCGTGAGAGAGTCAGTTGGTAGTGTTAGCGTGAGAGAGTGAGTGAGTTAGTGGTAGTTAGTGGGAGTGGGAGAGAGTCTGTTAGTGGGAGCGTGAGTGAGTTAGTGGGAGTTATTAGTGAGAGTTGTTAGTGGGAGCGTCAGTTAGTGGTAGTTAGTGAGCGTTAGTGGGAGTGTTTGTTAGTGAGAATTAGAAGTAGTGTGAGTTAGCGAGCGAGTGATTTTTCTGTACACTTAACACATTTACACGCAAACACATTCAATACATACATACACTTATCAATAACACTACATACACTCCATACCCCCTACCCCCTCATACTACACTCCATACCCCATTCCTTGTAGTCCCATTCCCTTTCATCCCATTTACTCTTATCCCATACCCCATACCCATCCCATACCCATCCCCTAGTTACATTTAGTTTACATATCCTCCTTTTAGTCTTATTCTTTTCGTTTATTTAAATACTCCTTACCCTCTTTGTTTTTTACATCCCTCTCACACTTTAAGCACCTTTTTTGTCTTTTTAGTTCTTTATTTTGACCCCCTTTAATTTCATCACACTCACTTTTTGTTTGATTATTTGGGGTTTAGTTTAGGGAAGAGATGGAGGCCAGGCAGGGGACAGGTAGAGGGGGGAGTAGAGGGAGGGGGAGAGGAACAGGGCAGGAAGGGGGGCAGGAAGCGGGGGTGGAAGCGGTGGGTGGACCCAGCCACTTGGTTCAAGATGACCAAGTGGCTGGGCCCAGTGGCGGTCAGAGTAGGGCTTCACAGTCCGGGAAACAGAGGGCATCATCACAGGGGAAGGCCAAGGCGACTAGGGAGGCGAGGTTTTCGATGGAGGAGAAGGAGGCCCTCGTAGAGGCCTATATGGCCAGGCATAGGATGCTGCAGCACCAAAAGACCACCCCGACTGACAGGAGGAGGCTCTGGAACGAGATCAGGAATGCAGTCAATGCAGTGGGTGGCCGGAACCGCGATATGGATTCTATCAAACATCGGTACCGGGACTGTAAACTTGAACTGAAAAAAAAGTTAAGCCTGGAGGCCCGACATGCCGCAGGGACCGGTGGCGGCCCTGCCATTGAAATGGAGTACTGCCAATGGGAGGAAATGTTGCGGCCCAGCATCTCCGAGGTGGAAGTAGTCGGTATCGGAGGAATCGATACCGGGAACCTGCCACTCTCATCTGACGGTAAGCTCATTGAACAATAATTTCACATACAAATGTATTTCAAGGGACACTATACGCAAACATTTACTTTCATGATTGAGGTAGCGAATACAATTTGACAAAACATTCAAATGTACTTATATTACCTAATTTGATTCATTCTTGAGATATATTTTAATGAAGAAATAGCCATGCACACGGTGAAACAATCACAGGAGGCAGCTATATTCAGCTAACAATCAGCATCTTATAAGCATATTTAGATATGCTTTTCAGCAAAGAATATCCAGAGAATTAAGCGAATTAGATAAGAAAAGTACATTCGAAAGTTGATACAAAATGTATGCTTCTAAATCATGAAAGATAAAACATTGGGTTTCATGCGTTAAGGATCCGATTAATGCTATAACGTTGTTTACACGCATTCTATTACTTTGCGGTTACATCAGTATCTAGGCTATAGGTTAGGTGTGCATTTAAACAGACTGAAAAAAAACGCAAAAACATTCACATTGACCACAGATATCACAAACACGGTTTAGAAAAAGCGGAAATAGTATTGATTGTTTGTTAGATTTCAAAGTGGATTAATGATTCTGCATTTGTAATTGTATCGTAAGCTAAGTCATTTAAACCTTTATTTGCAAATATGCTAATATATACATTTTTTTTTTTTTTTTTTATATACAGAGTCTGGGGACGAGGCAGCACAGCCTCCTGCATCTCCCCGGGATGAGAGTGGTGGTGAGGAATTTCCACTTCGGAGGGAAGAGGCCCCCCGTGACGAACAGCGCACGGGAGATGATGAAGAGGCCCCGGAAGCACAGGAGGAACCCGCGGAACCCGCGGAACCCGAGGTCCCTCAAAGACCCGCACTCCGCCGTGCACGGGCACCCCGCCGTGCATGGGTTCAACATGCACAACAAGAGGAAATAGCGGAGGTGCGGGTTCTACTGGAGTACATAGACCAGATGCGTACCTCCCGGATAGAAAATATAGAAGGACGACACAGAATACTTGATGGCCAAAATCAGATTATTCAAGGACAAAATGAAATCATCAACATACTGAATCGAATAGAAGAAGGCCAAACAAGAATATTTCAGCTTCATCAAGAAATGTTCACTTTTTTCCGGGAGGCGCATGCTGGTCTACCTCCTGTTGCTGTGCCTCTTGTTGCTGGGCCTCTTGCTGCTGGGCCATCTCCTCCTGCCGGCCCATCTCATCCTCCTCAGCCATCTACTCCTCCTCCTCAGCCATCTACTCCTCCTCCTCCTCAGCCATCTACTCATCCTCCTCAGCCATCTTCTCCTCCTCATCCATCTTCTCCTCCCCAGCCATCTACTCCTCACCTTGGTCGTCCCAGTACTCTTCCTTCCACTCCTCCCACAACAGCTCCAAGGAGGACTCTTCGGAGTCGGCAGTTGCCTCTCCCAGAGCCTCAGCCCCGTGGGAAGAGGGGAAGGAAGAGGAAGTAAGTATTTTTTTCATCTTCACTGCTTTTTTTAATTTAATGTGTAATGGATAGGTATGTGATGATGTGGTTTTCATACACTTGTGGACCACACTCTGTATATAATCGACTTCTATGGGACCGGGTCCATGGAGGCAGATTGTTTGCAGAGTGTGGGTTATAAGTGTGTGAAAACCACATCATCACATACCTATCCTTGTTCATGATATTGATTGGTTTCTGTGATGTGATGTCCAAACTGTTTCCCGAATCGCTAACTAAATTACCATAACAATTTTCCATGATGGCATATTACTGTTTGAATGCCAATAACACAGCTTAAAGGGACAGTCAGAAAATTATTGATTACAAAGAAAACACTGTATTACGCATTATAAAGTTTGAAACAACAAAACATGGAGAAATACATGTGTGACTTATGTGCTTACCCTTGTATCTATGACTATGAAAAATGACCACTTATTTGTTGTTCTGACATAACAACATTTTAGATATCAATGATCAATACATGGTCAATAATATGCTGTATGAGCACAAGGTTTTACATATACAAATGCTATCAAAATGCCCTCTAGTGCTCAAATTGTATAATGATTACAAGCACTCTTCAAGATCGAAGAAATGAGCACACCAACCTCATAAGTTTAGATAGCAAATTTAAATAAACCCAGACAAATGTTCAATTGTTGAGAAACATTTGATATCCTTGATATTACAGAATTGACTTTTAGAATAATGACAAACATTATATTTTTTCTAAACTGTCCCTTTAACAACATTACATATGCTAACACATATTTTAAGCTTGTTGGTATATCTACATGTACTTTGTCAAATAAAAAAAATTTGAAATCACATTTATATTGACGTGTTAAATAAAGTCTATTTTCTTTAAGAGACATTATTGTGTTAATATTTTATTGTAAAGACATTTTTATTTAACAATGAATATGGTTTAAAGTCCTTTTAGGAGTGGGGGGAGGGTGAAAATATGCTAACAATAATATATTTGAAGATTAAACTATGTGGATCTCATACATGATACAAAAAACAACATTTGCATTCAAGGGACAGTATCCTATATTTTTAACACAACTGTATGTAATAGACACTACTACAAACAACAAGATTAACATATACTGATATCAATATTAAAAAGCTTCAAACACTTGAAAATAAAATAGGGTTAGCTATATTGAAAATATAGACGAAACCCCCATTACAACCGTAAAACAACACAATACCCCATCATTAACATATGAAAAGACCCTTTACACAAACTGGAGAAAGCTGGAGAATGTACTCACATGAAACTCAGGCTTTGCGAGGAGTAAGAAAATTACTTACATTTTCTTAGAACAGAAGAAAAAATAAACGTATTGGTTAAACAATGGACTATCTAACTAGAGACAAAATCCAAGCTTTTGATTTATAATGTGAGTGTCTAATGAACCTTTAATAAAATATACAACGAAATTACATTTAGAAGAAGTCGGCATCATATATTTAGCATATGATAAAGATAAATGCATATTGATTACTTTATTCAAACACAATAGCGCATATTTATTAATTCGATATATTCAACATTAAACACAACATTAATTTTTTCAGAAAAAGGAACATATTGTTGACAAACATATTAAACATGGACTGTAGAGATTTGCACTTGCCTAGAAATATCCTATGCATGAAAACATTTTTCTTTCGTTCGTTGATTCAACCAGACATACAGCAAAAGAGAATGTGGTGGTCTTTATCAGCTACGGGTCAACAATGTAACATGATGCAAATAATACATATTTGCAAGCTTTTTAAAATTGGATGCAGTCACAAACGTTTTTAACGTGCACAAATATTGCGGGACTACGTAATCCAATCAGACGTTTTTTTACCTTTACATGTGCCGTCTTAACATGGCGCTTCCTTGATCACGTAAGAACGCCATCCAATGAAAGGCACATTATTGATCACGTAAGAACGCCCCAAAAAAAAGGCGCATCCTTGATCGCGTCAAAACGCAATCTAATAAAAGGCATATTCCTGATCACGTAAGAACGTCAGTCAATACAAGGAATCATTGGACAGCCTGGCAGGTGACGTCTTAAGCAACATGGCGCATCCGAGATCGCTGAAAAACCGCAGACAATACAAGGACTCAGTGACATCTTGGCATATCACTAAGAAACGTATTTATATTTTAGGAACTAGTATGTGTGTAGATTGCTATCTAGGAATGACAACAAATCCTGAATCATCTTTTCGGACTTGACTGTCCCTTGAACTATAGCTATGGTGTATATCTTTAACATTTAAAAGATACACATGAGAAATACATATGCCATTGATGTTTTAAGATATGTTTGGATTGTTGTTGAATAACAATAGTTATACATGTATTGATTAAACGTGTCATTTATTCAGGTTTAATTATTGTCAGCCTACCTATAGCCATATATGGGAGGAGATGTATTTTGTTAACATATTAGTTAACTAATATTCATCATCTAAATTATTTGCATTACACACAGAGATTTATTTGGTTACACTTTTACACTAATATAGATTTGAAAATGAAATACAGGTGCTGTCAACATTACAATAAGATTGTTTATTAATAAAATTATATGTCTTTGTTCTTGTAAAAAGGACAAAAACGCTTTACAAATGGAAATACATTCATTAACAATTGTGATCAACATCACTTAAAGGGACATTATTTTGTTTTTAAAAAGAGCATACACATAGTCAATACTATTTCAATAAAATGAAGACTTTACAGGGATTATATCATTTTATCAATACTCAGATCATTTGGTAAAGGTGCATCAATTCATGCAGACTTTCTAAATACACACATGGATCTGAACATTTAAATATACATATATACACAAATACCAATCTATATATACATATATAAAGAAATTACTCTGCTAATCATAATCAGGCAATGATAGAGCTAAGAGAAAATAATATAAAGACAAATAATAAGATTACATTGGAGATGTTAATCTTAAAGTCATTTACTATTGTCTTACATATATGATTTCAGTATAACAAATATATTTGGTAGGTCCCTTTAAGGATCAACAACATAAACTAGAGCTCTTTCAAAAAATAACAGGAAGAATGAGGACAATTATTTGTGAAATAAAATGTATTTTATTAGTATGTAAGAAAACATACACAACGTTTATAAATAATCTTGTAAAAATAAGGAATATATGAGCCATATGACAAGGTAACACAGTGCATCACAGTCCATGAAGAGAGTTGCCAAGGGCCAGCATAGCCCCATTGGAGACATATGACAAGGTAACACAGTGCATCACAGTCCATGAAGAGAGTTGCCAAGGGCCAGCATAGCCCCATTGGAGACATATGACAAGGTAACACAGTGCATCACAGTCCATGAAGAGAGTTGCCAAGGGCCAGCATAGCCCCATTGGAGACATATGACAAGGTAACACAGTGCATCACAGTCCATGAAGAGAGTTGCCAAGGGCCAGCATAGCCCCATTGGAGACATATGACAAGGTAACACAGTGCATCACAGTCCATGAAGAGAGTTGCCAAGGGCCAGCATAGCCCCATTGGAGACATATGACAAGGTAACACAGTGCATCACAGTCCATGAAGAGAGTTGCCAAGGGCCAGCATAGCCCCATTGGAGACATATGACAAGGTAACACAGTGCATCACAGTCCATGAAGAGAGTTGCCAAGGGCCAGCATAGCCCCATTGGAGACATATGACAAGGTAACACAGTGCATCACAGTCCATGAAGAGAGTTGCCAAGGGCCAGCATAGCCCCATTGGAGACATATGACAAGGTAACACAGTGCATCACAGTCCATGAAGAGAGTTGCCAAGGGCCAGCATAGCCCCATTGGAGACATATGACAAGGTAACACAGTGCATCACAGTCCATGAAGAGAGTTGCCAAGGGCCAGCATAGCCCCATTGGAGACATATGACAAGGTAACACAGTGCATCACAGTCCATGAAGAGAGTTGCCAAGGGCCAGCATAGCCCCATTGGAGACATATGACAAGGTAACACAGTGCATCACAGTCCATGAAGAGAGTTGCCAAGGGCCAGCATAGCCCCATTGGAGACATATGACAAGGTAACACAGTGCATCACAGTCCATGAAGAGAGTTGCCAAGGGCCAGCATAGCCCCATTGGAGACATATGACAAGGTAACACAGTGCATCACAGTCCATGAAGAGAGTTGCCAAGGGCCAGCATAGCCCCATTGGAGACATATGACAAGGTAACACAGTGCATCACAGTCCATTAAGAGAGTTGCCAAGGGCCAGCATAGCCCCATTGGAGACATATGACAAGGTAAAAGAGTCCAACAGGCACAACAATAAACAGAAAAAAAGGCCAAATGGCAACACTAAAAATAAAAATTCAACATGTGGACGGAGGATTCTTATCTGCCACCATGGAGCATATCCAGATCCTCCACTTACTGGTCATCCTCTTCATTGTCCTGTGCATGTCCAGCTCCAGATTCAGGCCTTGAACGTAATCGCATAATTTCACGCAGAGTCAAGTCCTGAACCCGGAGCTGGGCCTGCATGGTGTCGTTCATCCCTCTCAGGACAGCTGCGTTCCTCAACACGGCCTGCTCTACTCTTGCTATCCCTTCTAGCATGAGCCATGCTGAGTCACAGCCTAAAATAAAATAAAATTAAATATTAAGGATAATTACACAACAGACTAAAAAATTGTAATACATACATTGTCATCATAAAGACAAATAATTATTTACATTAATTAGTTTACATTTATTCTTTACACATGAATTAGGTTATTCAGACAGACAGAAATCATTAAAGGGACATGTTACTCAAACATGTTGTCCCCTTTAATTGGTTTTAGATGATCCACTTATACAGCTTGAGTGTATCAAATCTTGTTAAAGGATTTACATTGTACTTACATCAGCAATTTAAAAATTAAATTTAGACTGTGGTAGGCACACCTATCCTTAAACATTTTTGCATTGAGGACAAGCTGTGTAAACATAGCAACCAGAAGAAATTACATTCCCACTGGGTTAGACAAGAGATAATGTATCCACATTTGTACATAAAATTTTGGATCCAAGTAGTGGTGTTTGGTATATGTAGCGATATCCAATTAAAGGGACACTGAACCTAAATATTTAATGGACTCATTCAGATAGAGCATGACATGACAAATCTTTATAAATTACACATATTCATTATATGTTTTAATTCTCAAGCTATATTTTGAAAGCAAGAATGTTGCTTTTTATGGAAGCCAATATTTGTTTATCAACTTTGTTTGTGCATGCTGGTTGATGGATACATTCATCCAACAATAAAGAAATGATGGCCAGATTTATTTTATTGTTTAAACTAATTATAGGAATTACTTTTTTTTTAAAAATATATCAAGAGAATGACGAATAATTAATAAGAGTATTAAATTATAAATTTGATTAACATTGCATGCTGGATTTGAATCACAATTTAACGAATTTAACTTCACTGTACCTTTAAGTATCTTATAAAGTGTATTTAGAATGATACTTACAGCTGTGCCTGGGAAGGACAATCTGACACCCAGGACAATGAAGGTTGAGACAGGGGGGAGGGATGGGATTGGCTTGGGGAGGGATGTGAATGGCTTGGGGAGGGGTGAGCTGCCGCTCCGGGGTAGGCCGTACAGCTGGGGAGTGGGGAGTTTGGGTCTGGGCAGCTGTACGGGCCAGAATACGGGGAGAGCGGCGAAGGGGGGTGTATGGGCGTTTTGTGGAAGGGACAGGATTTGAAATATGGGAAGGGCTGGCAGTGGTCTGGGCATGGTCATGAGTTTGGTCATGGGAAGGGCTCTGGGTCTGTGCAGGGGTGTGGCCATGGTCATGGGTGTGTGCATGGGGAGGGGTCTGTGACTGGGCAGGGGCGGAAACCAGATGACCAGAAGTGGTGGATCCATCTGAAAATGTAAAGAAAATATATTAACATCTCATACATCCTGACATCAAATCAACGCATTTCAAATTGATTATGTTTTCAATATACTTCGAAATGTGTTTGAATTTTTAAACAATTCTGAAATGAGGATATGGTATGTATATAGGCACTCAGATGAATATCAATGACTGTCTGTACAATTTGAACTTTATTATTGTGTTTTGGCATGGAATATGCATGTGACATAATGATGGCATGAATTATAAATTTTTAAAAATAAATATACAAGCAGAATTTCATGCTGCCTGATATAGAAAGGGGGCAGTAGTGTATTTGAACAGACAAATAATATTCCTTTTTAAAGGGCAAAAGCTGTAGACTTTTAATGTCTTCAATAAAATGATTTCCAAAAAAGAAACATGTTGGAAACATGATAGATATATTTCACATACCATCAGACTCCAAGGCAGCCTCTTCCTCCTCCGTCCCACATGTGACAGCAATCTCTGTAAAACATAACATGTTGTGTACACGTTAAGATCAGATATTATAACATATGTTACTGTTGCTCAAATACGCACATCAATGTTGCATTAAAGATATACACACACAAAGTTATGATTTACATCATTTTGATGGAGCATACAAATGACAATAGATTTGTTATTGTCAATGAATATTAATTTTAATGTATTGTTTGTATTAATGTTAAATTCATAAAAGCATAGTACATAGAACATTTAAGATTTCTCATGTGTGTATCACTTGATGACTGTTGTCAAAAAATCTAATGGAAACAAACATATGTTATACATCTTATGAATAACAAATGTGTAGACTAATAAAGTAGAAATTATTAATCGTTCAATATGAAAAATAAATTAATATATAATCAGAAGATAAATATTTTGAATTTTTATAATGTTATGCTTCATCAGAATCATGATCATAATATTGATTAGCAATACACCTTCAATTACATATAAATGAGTCAATGGACTTACCAGGAGACCGCAAAGGCGTCTCTATGTCACTGCTGGATTCCTGTGGGCTCACCACACCAACTCTCTCAATGAATGATATAGATATATATTATTAAACACATTTGGGATATCACTAAATCACATCTGTCTAGAATTTTAACATTAATCAACTTTAAAATGTGAAGAATAGAGCAGTCATTACACCAGAAAATGCTTGATTGAATCAAGGGGATTCTGTAAAAATATCTGTATTGAACATATGTTTAATGTCAGACTACATTAGACATCAAATTCATCTCAGATGCTGCTATTGCATATCTAAATATACCCAATGATCAATGTTCTTAACCCTTTAAGGACACGGCTTTCACTTTGCTCAATTGTTTTATGACGGAATAATTCCGTCATATGTCCTTAAGAAGTTACAAGAATACACACAAACCACATATTGAGTAGCATCTGTTGACAAATCTAAACAAACACATGTGTCACATCGAGCCATTTTTGCAATGTACAGTAATCTTGTTTAGGACACAACACATATTTATCACAATACAAAACAAAATTGATTATTACAAATATGTAATCATGGTGCTGTTAGAGTATGCAGATATCTATAAAGTAACTCCAACAGAGAATGTGATTTATATATCAATAGTTTTTAATAAAAAGAATGTAAAGATGAATGAATCTATTTTGTCTTAAAGGGACACTGACATGATTAATTTAAATAATTGATTTCTATGTTCAAACTGTAAAAAATGATTTAACATTGACTCCTATTATAATTAGAATGTTGCTCGATATTAATCTTAAAGGCAGATAAGGAATATTGGATTCAATAAATATTGTTTGTTGAAGGTATCCACCAATCATCAATAAAAACCCAGGTTGGTCAACCAAAATTTAGATGCACATAAACGTACTTTCTTTATTTTACAATACATTTAGCAATAGAATATGTCACATATGATGATAGTATTATATTTTTATGTTTATTAATATTGCATACTGTATCTGAATGACAATATTAATAATTGTAGCTCAGTATCCCTTTAATGTAAAATTAAATTGATTCCACAATGTTGTTGTTAATGAATTATCTACTCCATATGTTGATGTCATGAATGGTATTGAGCATGCAATTAAAATGTAATATGTTATTTAAGGATATCCGAATAATTATTTAATTTTCATCTATTAAATAGACATTACATATAAATATTGAACAATGTGTATTTAGTATGTAATGTTCAGTCCATGTTTCTAAGACAAATGTCAATTAAAAAGAGACATACCATACTGTGACAAGCCCTGGCTTGAGGATCCAGCAGCCACATCCATATCTGTAATATATTAAATGAGGATTGCATATCATTAATACTAATCATGCCATGTTTAAAAAATTTACATTAATAACAAATCAATTGAAAAATATTAATCCTTTGGTAGTCCCATGAGTTAATAGTTTCCTCAATTAAATTAATTAAAAATATATCCTGGACTCTTATTTTCAATCAGTTGTGTTGTTTACTGTATCTTTAAGAATATCTGCTTGTTATTACATAATCATCAATTGATGGCCATATGTTATAATTGTTTTTTATTATTCGTTTTTTATTAGCTATAATATTGAAAATAAGAATACTGTATTCTTCACTAATCTAAGAATTCCCATTTAATTTTTAACAACATGTATAAAGCAATGCCACTTTCCGCAAACCCATGTTAACGTGGATGAGAAATGCCATTTTCGCGATCATTGCGCAATGATTCCAAGCGGAATTACGCATCCGTCATTTGAACAACATGTATAAAGCAATGCCACTTTCCGCAAACCCATGTTAACGTGGATGAGAAATTACATTTCCGCTCTGTGACGCATATTCTGTAGAGCGCAAGAAACATCATTCCTATTTCATGTGTCAATAATCTAAAATCAGATATCTAAACATCATATGTAGTGTATGTTGTGAGATCTGTATAGGTTTAGTATCTGACTATATACACATATTTTGATTATAAAAAAAAAAAAAATATATATTATATGAAGTTGGATAATTACCTGGTTCAGATTCTCTATCATCTCCTCCCAGGCCACCGGACGGAGAAGCATCTGCCCTGTCCCCCGCGTCAGGACTTTCAGATCCCGCAGCTGGGAGGGAAGAAGAGGAGGCCGAGGATGGCGAGGATCTAAATCTTTTGGGGACCCGGAGATTGAGGAGCTCGCATAAAGTCACCTCATAAGGGAGTAGGTACAGTTTCCGCGGGGCCTTTCTTTGGCCCCCTCTTTTACGGGCTTGTACCCAGTCCCTTATGAGGTTTACTTTTTTCGATAAACGCAACCTCATATCTCCGAATCTCCTCATGATCTGATCCTGGGTCCTCTGGACGTCACACACCAATCTAACCGCATTGGTGATAGACTCCCAGAGGGCCTTCTTAACAGGCGCATCTGTCGAACTCCTCTTGTTCCCAAACAGCTGGGGATAAAAGTCCTTGACGGCGTGGACCAGTGCAGCGCTCTCCTCCTTGGTGAACCTGGGAACTGACATGCCTGCTGGGTTGTATAATTATAATAATAATAATATATATTGCCTGCAGGCATTAGAGAACTGACAAAGATGGCAACGTGTAATGGACTTTTATATGGTGAAGTAAACATGAGATGCACCATGGGACAATTTATCTGTACATCTGATTGGATAAAAGTTTGAAATATTGTTATAATGTCTGTGAGACCATCCTGACTCAAGTTGTGTTTGTGTGATGAACTCTGATTGGCCGTTCCTTAATGTTTCATATCTTAGTAACTTCCTTACACATACCGCTTGGTGGTGCTGTTACTTCATTTTTCATGTAGACTTATTTGTAACTCATGGGCCTGTCATGCGGATATGTGTGACGCAGATTTAATATCCGTGATCCGTTAAATATTAATTATTAAATACTCTTTAAAATCTAATACTGTCACATTATTAATGTTGTCGACATTTCTCGGTTTAATAACGGTCTGTTTCTTTAATACAAATACACATTTCATATTGTATGTCTTTATTGTTCTTTAAATACATTTATTGTGAAGTATTGAAATTGCTCTATTAAATGTCTTTATAATGCACATTGATTGTATGCTATTGCGTGACATTAGACTCTAATGTTTAAAGATGCTAATCTGGTGTTTCAAGATGCGTTTCCCACGCAATATTTATTAATGTTAAAATTCAGGTTAGAATGTCAGTAACTTGGATAATCTGTTTATAAATATTAAACTACAGCTTTGTTATTCGCAAATAAACCTCGAGCTTGTATTTGTCTGAAGTGCTCATATATGTTATTGTGCAATGGCGTCTTTAGTTTTAAAGAGACATTACAAACAATTGTATCAAATGATCTGTAGAGATAGAAGATTGTTTAGACTTTAAAATGTGAATAATTTTCCATTAGTATTTATATATCCTCAACAGAAGAAATTTAAATGCACATGGTTGAGACAATCACATAAGGCATCTCTGTGCATCCACCAATCTTCATCTACTGAGCCGATCTCGATATGCTTTTCAAGCAAAGTATGTCAAGATAGCAAGATAAGTAAATACACTCTTTAAATCTCTTAAAGGGACACTGTCCAAACAAATTTAGCATTGGTGATTGAGCATGAAATGTTAATCAACTTTATTCTTTAATCAGATTATCAAATGTTAACAGTTATCTTTGCAAATCAATAATGATATTTTATATTACGGACAATTGTTTTATAAAAACCTGGGTTGTCCTTGACGATTGTTGCATCAATTATTCCAAACAATCAAGTTCTGTCCAGAGTACTGAAGCAAATAAATTAGCTATTTACTGCCTTATTTTTAAAGTAATGATAGCAACATCACAATGAGCATTCATAATATGAGACAAGTTTTAAAGTTGATTCAAATAGAATACTCATTCAGAATGTATAAATCATTAATTTTTTAACTGTCTACCTTTAAGTATATTTTGAGTTCATGTCCCTTTAAATAAACATTTCACAATAATGCTTAAAATATCATAAACCTAGGCACCTTCCTTTTGCTAAATGAGTCTAACATATGAGTAAAGCAAATTTAGATTAAATTCTAGATTGTTTTACACACTGACTGAAATATATTTATTAAATGAGGTCTTTTTTAGCCTTCAGCGTAGAGGGACATTAAGCTATATGTTATGTATGCATTTTGTATAATATTCTTATATTTGAACAACTTAATATGTTTTGTTATTCAATCATTATATTGTAATTATATATATTCTTGGATTAAATACATCTCTACATAGGCTATTTTGATGCTGATTGTTGTTTGCATATAGATGCCTTATATCATTGACTAAGATATGTGCATTGTTTTTTTTATTTTAACAAGTATATTTAAAGACTGAATGTAATTCTATAGTACTTTCTAAATATGTTTAAATTCTTGTATGATATTTTTAAAAATCTATACAAAATATACTTTGTGAATGTCCCTTTAAGGACCCAAACATTTTGTATTTTAATTTAACATTGACAAAATAAACAAAAGGGGAATTTACATTCTATATAGATATTTGACGTCTAACCCAAGAGGTAAGATTGTAATAAATACATAATATTACTAAGTATAGTTAAATGACTCCACTAGAAAATTACATAGATTAACCTGCCATCCAATAACTAATTTTTTAAAAATATCAAGTTAAATGACCTACCATTTATAAATGTAATAATTTAAATAATTTTTCAATTAATTTTTTGAGATGCATGATCTTATACAATTATTTTGACATTCAACAACACTGTCACTTTCATGTAATTGAACCACTTCACCTTATTAAATGTTAAAAAAATAAAAATTTTACTACATATCCTAAATAATTTTAATATATACATTTTCAATATAAAAGCATTGAAGAATCTGACTCCCCAATTAATGTTATAAAATATATTTTAATATTCTCGGAAGCATTTTATTTTCTAATATTAATGCATTATTTTATCTTATGCATGTGCTTGTCAAATAGCCAACTACCAGTCATGGTAGTCCAAGTTTGATTTATTTACAGATTATATTGATATTTAGTAGAATCTGTTCAAAATAATGTATTTAATAATAAAATGTTTAGTATTAACATGTCAAAATATATTTAATAGAAAATAATTAAATATTCCTGGAAGTCATCAGATGCCAATCTGAAATGAAAAATAATAAAAATGGAACAAAGTTAATACACACGTTGTCAAATATTCATAAAATACATTTAAAATCATATGGTGTCTATGCTCTAACTTTGATCAACATTTTTTAAAGATAATCATTAAATTGATTTAAAATTAATGAAATACATACACCATTATATTGTTGATTAAAAATTCTATTTAAATATCCAAAAATCAAATTATACATAATAATGTATATCACATTTCAACAATATATGTATGCTGAACATAAATCTAATATTTCATGTCCATTCAAATACCTCTATATCAACTATAATATGTATTCCTTTTTCTGATTGTGATCCCTAAATATCTAATGATGAAATAAGTATGACTAATGTATGTAAGCTAACAATAATCAACATTCTTCATGTGATTCTTAACTAGCATGCACCAACCTGGATAATGCATGGTCTTTGAAAGTCAATTCAGGGGTAAACAGTTGATCTTCAATAGGTGTCTTATTCATCAGTTCATTAAATATAGGACTGGGAAATACCATCTACAAAATAGAAAATCATCTAAGTGTCTCCAATAGGATGTCTCCACAGCCTTATTCTATCAAATAGTTGGCACTTACCATGTGAACATGTCTTTGTATGGTTTTCAAGGTCAGCAGAATTGAAAGATAATGCCAGACATGATCCCATTGGTATACTTCAATTTCAATCTTGGCTTTTTCCCCACTGTCAGTCTGGGCAATCTTGACTGTCAGGCTTCAAATTGTTCCCTTTCAGTCTTTAGATTAAGTCATCTCCCTAATGTAATAAATTTTAATAAAAAAAATTCATACAAGTGTGTGAATCAGTTCTGTACCCCTCTCCCACCCCCCATTTCATAATAAATATCTGTCACTAGCTTACTAATCCTGTGTATGAACCTGTGTTATTTTCTATCAAGTGTGAAGATGAGTCATATTGAGCATAAAAAACCTCTGTGTGACATTGAACCATAGTAATTCTAGAGTATCCCTTTCTGATTATGTACATTTTAAGTAATGTGTAAACAAAAATCTATTTTTTAAAATGTATGCCATATGATGTATTTGTGTACAAATCATGCCAGCAACAGTCCATACATTTCTACTTACCATCTGATGTCCTCTTTAAAAACCAGGTGGCAAAGACTCGCTATAGGACCCAATGCCCAGAGCATCACCTATATTATGAAAATTAAAAATTATTCTAACATTTGATCAATACTAACATGTTTGCACAATTCTCTACTTGTCATTTCCCTAGAGTTCACATCTATTGAAAATACTACAGTCTAACTTCTATTCTTTACCGTCTAAAGTGGCGATTGATGACGTCTGCTCTGACATCAAGTCCCTCGTCCTGGAATTCCCCCTCTAGAACAGGATCATCCTCCTCATCTCTGAGGAGGTCTCTGTCCACCGGGACGGCCTGCAGCATCCCAGCCCGCTGTGCAATATTATGCAGGACGCTACAGGCTACAACGATCTTAGCCACCTTCTTTGGGTTGTACTGGAGTGCTCCTCCAGAACGGTCCAGGCACCTGAATCTCATCTTCAGGAGCCCGAACATCCTTTCAACCACCGCCCTGGTTCTCTTATGAGCCCTATTGTAGCGCTCCTCAGACACATCAGTCTGGCTACGCAAGGGGGTAATGAGCCAAGGCCGGCTCATGTACCCAGAATCACCTATAAATTTTGAACAGAACATAATTCAAACAGAATACTTAAACTAGTATATTGTTGTATAATTTTTTTTTTGTTAAAAACCATAATCCATATTAAAACTTGTCAGAAACATCCAAAAAATAAAATTTCTATATTATTCTGTATCTTCCCATTTCAGCTAAGACATGCTACATATGCGTATTGTTCTGAAAACAAACCTTGTGTAAAATGCTAACTACATGGTTACATTGCATTCTCTATCTGAACACTTAAGGTAAGACATGCTACATATCTGCATTTAAATAAAACTAGACATTAGCAGAAAGAGACAATGACAGGGTTAAATTGCATGAGATAATAGCTTCCCATTTCAGCTAAGACATGCTACATATGCGTATTGTTCTGAAAACAAACCTTGTGTAAAATGCTAACTACATGGTTACATTGCATTCTCTATCTGAACACTTAAGGTAAGACATGCTACATATCTGAATTTAAATAAAACTAGACATTAGCAGAAAGAGACAATGACAGGGTTAAATTGCATGAGATAATAGCTTCCCATTTCAGCTAAGACATGCTACATATGCGTATTTTTCTGAAAAAAAACCTTGTGTAAAATGCTAACTACATGGTTACATTGCATTCTCTATCTGAACACTTAAGGTAAGACATGCTACATATCTGCATTTAAATAAAACTAGACATTAGCAGAAAGAGACAATGACAGGGTTAAATTGCATGAGATAATAGCTTCCCATTTCAGCTAAGACATGCTACATATGCGTATTGTTCTGAAAACAAACCTTGTGTAAAATGCTAACTACATGGTTACATTGCATTCTCTATCTGAACACTTAAGGTAAGACATGCTACATATCTGAATTTAAATAAAACTAGACATTAGCAGAAAGAGACAATGACAGGGTTAAATTGCATGAGATAATAGCTTCCCATTTCAGCTAAGACATGCTACATATGCGTATTGTTCTGAAAAAAAACCTTGTGTAAAATGCTAACTACATGGTTACATTGCATTCTCTATCTGAACACTTAAGGTAAGACATGCTACATATCTGCATTTAAATAAAAATAGACATTAGCGTCGGTAAATAACAAATGGTTAAATTTAATCCTATAGCTGAACATGACGCTAACAGTTAAAAAATACAGGGCCAATTGTCAAAATTATTAACCATGTTGAGCACAAATACTCACCAACGAGATAACCAGGGGGCATTTGTCTTTCCTCAAACTGGCTCCACAGGGACGACAGAGAGAGGATGCGGGCATCATGACAAGCCCCTCCAAAATTCGCATACACATGCATAATCCTCATCCGTGCGTCACAAACATACTGCACGTTGAGGCTATGAAAATGTTTGCGATTTCTGAAGGGCAAGTCATCAATTGGAGCACGCAGCGCAATGTGGGTACAATCTATGGCTCCCAAGACATTGGGCAATTGAGCAATATCAAAGAATTCCCGCTTCAGGCGCCTCCAATCACCATCATTCTGTGGGAATCCTATGTATTGCTTACTGATACGTACCATGGCGTCCAGAAAGTTATCAAACACCACAGAGAATGTACCTTGAGCCAGGCCATGCATGTACAGTTCTCCGGATTGAAAACTCCCGGAGGCCAGGACGTATAGACAGCTTAGCATCTTACTCATGGGGGGAACAGCAGTCCTTATTTGTATACGTGGCTCCAAATGAGGTTTAAGAAGATCGTAAAGGCCAATGAGCTGTTCGCGATCGAGCCGATACTTATCAAAAACCTCAAAGTCGCTCATGTTTTCCAAGGTGGGTCTCACCCTGTAGACACGAGGACCTCGAACCAGACGACCCCTTCGTCTCGGTCTGAGCCGCCGAGGCTGCCTGATTCGACCAACAGCTAGTTCGCCAATAGCAGCACCAGCAGCGTCTACCATGTCATCGTCATCCATCTTTCAAAACAGCGTAACAAGGTAAGCACTTGATCTGATGTGGATCACAAGTGATGCATTGGCCATGTTGTTTGGGGGATTTATAGTACGATTAGTCCAATGGTAGTGAGTTCGTAATGATTGCTGATTGTATTCACTTGTTTGTATGTGAGCGGCGCGAATGCTTTCAAAGTGGGCGTTGTATTTTTTTGGCTGAAATGTTGTTTTCCCGCAAATAAATCTCAATGTGAAAGTGTCAAATATCACACATACAGTGCATGTTTGTAATGTTTGTTCATATGCGTAATCAATATTTATGAAACGCGATCTTATAGTAACAAGCACACGTCCAGGCTAACATGAATGAAAGTGCATAGTTGTGTATAATGTGCATCGAATGTGATCGATCAATGTTGCTGCAACATTGTTTGTAAACGATAAAGTAACATCTGCCATCTGTAGTATTGTATATATAAGTGATTGCCGAGCTGTCAATATTGTATGCGTCCCTTTCAAATCGCAATAATAATTCAGAACTTCCCGTCTGCCATCTGTAGTATTGTAAATAAGTGATTGCCGAGCTGTCAATATTGTATGCGTCCCTTTAAAATCGCAATAATACTGAATAACTTCCGGCTGTCATCTGTAGTATTGTATATATAAGTGATTGCCGAGATGTCAATATTGTATGCGTCCCTTTCAAATCACAATAATAATTCAGAACTTCCCGTCTGCCATCTGTAGTATTGTATATAAGTGATTGCCGAGCTGTCAATATTGTATGCGTCCCTTTAAAATCGCGTCCCTTTAAAATCGCAATAATACTGAATAACTTCCGGCTGTCATCTGTAGTATTGTATATATAAGTGATTGCCGAGATGTCAATATTGTATGCGTCCCTTTAAAATCGCACTAATGCTGAATAACTTCCGGCTGTCATCTGTAGTATTGTATATATAAGTGATTGCCGAGCTGTCAATATTGTATGCGTCCCATTAAAATGGCACTAATACTGACTAACTTCCGGCTGTCATCTGTAGTATTGTATATATAAGTGATTGCCGAGCTGTCAATATTGTATGCGTCCCATTCAAATCGCAATAATAATTCCGAACTTCCCATCTGCCATCTGTAGTATTGTGTATATAAGTGATTGCCGAGCTGTCAATATTGTATGCGTCCCATTAAAATGGCACTAATACTGAATAACTTCCGGCTGTCATCTGTAGTATTGTATATATAAGTGATTGCCGAGCTGTCAATATTGTATGCGTCCCATTCAAATCGCAATAATAATTCCGAACTTCCCATCTGCCATCTGTAGTATTGTATATATAAGTGATTGCCGAGCTGTCAATATTGTATGCGTCCCATTAAAATGGCACTAATACTGAATAACTTCCGGCTGTCATCTGTAGTATTGTATATATAAGTGATTGCCGAGCTGTCAATATTGTATGCGTCCCATTCAAATCGCAATAATAATTCCGAACTTCCCATCTGCCATCTGTAGTATTGTGTATATAAGTGATTGCCGAGCTGTCAATATTGTATGCGTCCCATTAAAATGGCACTAATACTGAATAACTTCCGGCTGTCATCTGTAGTATTGTATATATAAGTGATTGCCGAGCTGTCAATATTGTATGCGTCCCTTTCAAATCGCAATAATAATTCAGAACTTCCCGTCTGCCATCTGTAGTATTGTATATATAAGTGATTGCCGAGCTGTCAATATTGTATGCGTCCCTTTCAAATCGCAATAATAATTCAGAACTTCCCGTCTGCCATCTGTAGTATTGTATATATAAGTGATTTTAGATCTGACAATATTGTATGCGTGCCATAAAAATGGCACTAATACTGAATAACTTCCGGCTGCCATCTGTAGTATTGTATATATAAGTGATTTGCGATCTGACAATATTTCTTAATTGTCCCATTGAAATCTCCATAATAATGCTGTTCAAAAGTGTGGTTTACGTATATGTTGTATTGTAGTATTGAGTGTTAAAGTTCCTAAAGGGGCGGTACAGTGGTGAATCTGTGATGTGTATGGTTGAATCTTCTAATGACGTCATGATATTATTAACCTTCCTATGTAGTTGTGAAATCCTCATTGTGTTGTTGTATTGTGCTACATTGTTATTGTGTGCTGAATAAAATCTAAATGTGTGCTTTGTGGTTGCGTGATGGGTGATACGTGTTATGTACATGTACGTATATATTGTGATTGTGTCCCACATATGCTGACTTCTATATAGCGGTCTGGCATTGTTGTTCCTTCCCATAAAGTGACATCTGTAATCTGGTGTAATGATGTATTTTTTGTAGGTAATTCCTAATGGTTTATTGTGATGGAATAATGATGTTACAAGTACCGTCAAATCCATATGTTGTGTTTTGTGATTCCTGTAGAGAATGTAATGTGTTTGTCCACCATCATTTGAATGCACATGTATGAGTGAATGTTAAAAGTAATATATGTGCATCCATGAGTGATTATGTGTTAAGCCTATGTAAATATGCAGTTGCTGCAAGCATATGAGTTGAATAACTGAAATGCAATAATAAAGGTAAATGAGAGGTGTTTCCCATTGTGTAGTGTTTGTGAATCCAGAAATGTGTATTGAATTTTATTTTAATTTTAAATGTAATTTTATTGAAATAATAATGTGTTACTAGTGATGTGGATTTGTAGTTGATGTAATCTAAAAGTGTGAAACAAATTTATGGTGTTGTGAATATTTAATAATTAAAAACCATAAGTCCACCATAGGGAAATAGTCATTTCTTGATCTATTTAGCATAGCTGTGTCTAACGCATGAAATCATGTATTTTCTAGCGCTGGTATTTGGAGTTTTTCAGTCTACGCTATTTGCGTGCGTTAGGGAAATGAGGGTTTCGCGTGCACGAGCACGTCTTCCCAATAGAAGTCAATGGAGGCTCTAAAGATTTCTAATTTTTTTTTCTAAGACTGGTTTTCCTCGTAAAGTGAGTGACGTCATGAGCTTGTGTAAAAAAGTAACTAAATCGTGTTTTTTTTGTAATAAATAAATATTTTGTGTATGTCATGTGGTGTATATTGTTTGTATGCATCGATGAGTGTATGTTTGTGATAATGTTATTAGTTAGATGTAGGTATATGAGGGTCTTTTCCCGTATGTCCATGTAAGTCAATGGGAAAATGGATTTTTGTGGATTTTTTTCAAACACCCGAGATCTCGCAACTTTAATCCTTTGTATTTTACCGAAAACAAAATAAATATGAAAAATAAAGATAGTGTAGTGTTTGTATGAGTGTAAGTGTACTTTGTGTAATATTTGTTTTGTGATTCGTGGATGTTGTTTTTGTCGGTATATGTTTACTACTGGGTCTGAGGTGGCGGTAGAAAGGTGAGCGTTAGGTGTATTTTGAGTCGCGGTAAATAAACTCTAAATACCGGAGTGCGTAAGAAACCAGCGTTAGGAGCCTCTAACGCTGGTTTTCACGGCTAACGCCGAACTCCAAATCTAGGCCAATGTAAGATAGTTAATAATTTCTATTTAACTCCAGAAAGGATTAGTAAATGGTCTCCCCTGCAGAATTGCTGTTATAAATGTAATATGTCAAACGTTGATCTGATGCATTGTTTCTGTATATGTCCTAAAATACAATAATACTGGATGAAAGTGCAATTCTGGTTAAACAAAGTGGTAAATTATAAGATAAGATTAAATCCATTCCAAATTTTTTTTTTATACCCAGCAGAGAATCTGGAGGACAGATATCTGATAAACCATGCTATTTTAACCGCAAGGCATTTAATTTGTAAGAAATGGAAACAAAAAATGACTCCAAGTTTACAGGAATTTATTAATAATATGAAAAGCCTGATGATACTGGAACGATTGAGCTTAAAACCTAATCTAGAAACACATTATTGGAAGTTTTTTAAGAAATGGAAAAATTATATCTGCTCATGGCCTTTATCTGAACAGCGTCAATTTATTAAACCTTTACAAGATACATTGCCCTTTTTGAATTTAATAGTTGCGGAGGTTCTACCCATACAATGGGTACAACACTTGTGAGGAAGTATAGGAAGAGAAGAGCACATATTATATTTAGATATATGAAAAAAAAAATTATTTTTTTTTTCTTTCCTCCCCCCCCCCTCTTTTCCCTTCCCAGTAGTGGATTCTCTCATGGTACACTACAGCGGGCAAATACAGCTTGTTTAAATTGGATAGAGAAAGGGAGAATATCCAATTAAAAGGTCAGATGGGGTGTCTTTTTATTTTTCTATTAAGATTGGTAATAGCACGAGGTTAGAAATAAACAGAATTTATACGAGTGAAACTAAGGTGGTATCATATTAGTTATCAGAATAATAATTGTATATGGAATTGTTTCATGTATACGGATATTGATATGTCTGTTTTATTTCTTATTTTTCTTCTTTTTTTTGTATTGTCTGATGCAGATGGTATGTTCTGTTTATTTGATATCCTTTTTTTCCCCTTTAATAAAGAGTATATTAAAAAAAAAAAAAAAAAAAAATGATTCTGATGCCACGCCTTAATTCGACCTTCAGGACCTTTTATTTTTTATATAGGAAGTCCTGGAAGCTTGGAAACCAATTAAAAAAAGGGTGCTTTTCCACCGGTTAGCGAGTTTGTGCTTTCTGATAAAACCTAGGTTTCTAAGGAGAACATTATCTCCGGTCTGAATTTCCCTATGCCTGATTTTAGCGTCATAACGTCTTTTGTTATTTTTGATAATCTGGGAACTATCCTTCTCTGTTAGGTCATAGGCTCTTTGCAGACTTTGTTTCAAGTTGCAAACATACTGGTAATATGGGCCATGAGCCATTTCATCAAAGGAGATACCAAACTGAAAATCTATTGGAAGCCTTGCTTCTCGACCAAAAAGCAAGTAATAAGGATAATATCCTGCATATTCATGCCTTGTACAATTGTATGCATGAACCATGGCTTCAACATACCTACTCCAGGTTCTTTTCTCTGTATCATTAAGGGTCCCTAATATGTGCAACAGGATACGGTTTAACCTTTCAGGAAGAGCATCCCCTTCAGGATGGTATGGAGTAGTTCTGGTCTTTTAAATGTTTAGCAGTTTCAAAAGTTCTTTTTATGAGTCAGCTATCAAAGTCACAACCTTGATCAGAATAAATCCGGCTAGGCAACCCATAATGAGTGAAAAACATCTGCCATAGCACTTTGGCAAATGTAATTGCTTTGTGGTCTTTAGTAGGGTAAGCTTGAGCATACCTGGTAAAATGATCAGTTACTACTAATACATTTCCTGCTGAGTCAGTCTCAATACACAGAAAATCCATGCAGACTAGATCCATAGGGCCAGAGCTCTTTAGATGGCTGATTCGCGCAGCTCGGGTAGTTAGTGTTTTCCTCTTAATACACCTTCAACAATTATGGCAATGCCTCTCCACAGACTCTCTTATTTTTGGCCAGAAGAAATGATCTCTCACTAATCCAAAAGTTTTGTCCACTCCCAGGTATCCATGTTGATCATGCAAGGATCTTAGTACCATTCCTCTATACTTTTCTGGTAATACCAACTGTCTTCATCCTGGGTGATCATGATATTGAATAAACCTATAGGAAAGTCCATTCTCAATATGGAAATAGATCCATTCTCTCTTGAATAGTTGTCGCAACTTAGCAGGTAGACAGTTCATGTATTTGTGGCACCCATTCTTAAAAGCTTTTAATAAGGGACCCACTGTTGGGTCTTGAGCTTGAGATTGTTGTTTATCCTCATTACTGATGCTTGTCCACTGGGGCAGAGTAACACATAGCGTCTGGAGCTCAATTCAGAAAAGTTAACCCACCCATCTTCAGTGATTGAGGTCTGGCACAATGCCCTTACTCGAGGGCCAGGAATTTCAATCCAATCTTCTTTATCTGTCTCTGGATGAAGTCCAGGTCTCTGAGATAAAGCATCAGCTCCTACATTAATAGATCCAGGCTTGTATTTCAATAAGAAGCTATAGTTGGACAAAGCTGTGAGCCAGAAATGTCAAATGGCATCTAGTTTAGCTATAATCAAGATATAGGTGAGGGGATTGTTGTCGGTCCTCACCTCAAATTCTGCACCATACAGGTAGTCATGTAGTTCACCTACAATAGCCCACTTCAATGCCAGAAATTCTACTTTATGCACAGGGTAATTTATTTCAGCTTTAGACAAGCTCTGACTAATGTAGGCAACAGGCCTTGCCTTAGCCCCTCAGGATGTGACTGGTGGAGAATGCACCCTAGCCCTTCCATGCTGGCATCTTTACATGAAGCACAAATGGTTTCTCAATATCTGCATATGCCAGTACAGGAGCTTCAGTCAGGCTCTTCTGCTTGGCTTTCTCTCCAGGCTCTGATTTCAGAAGATTGTGAACGCTTCTGGCTATCTCGGAATCACCTTCTACAAAACAGCGGCAGTAACTGTAGAACCCCAAGAATAAACATAGCTCTTCAATATTCTTTGGTCTTGACCAATTTACCACTGCTTCTATTTTTGCTGGGTCTGTGGCCACACCTTCTGCAGAAACTATGTGTCCAACATAAGTCACTGAGCTTCTTGCAAATTTGCATTTGTCAACGAATAACTTCAGACCTTGGATCTTAACCCCTCAGCAACCGATTTTTATGTTCTTCAGGGGTTCCTCCAAAAAATATTTTATCATTCAGATAAACAAGGCACTCTCTTGGACTAAGGTCCCCATGGGTCTTTTCCATTAATCTCTGGAAGGTTGCTAGGGCCCTGGTAACCGCTTGTAGCATATGGGTAAGCTGGTAGAAACCCAGAGGTTTAGGTCATTGAGGAAGTTACATTATTACAGATGAAACATGTTTGACCTGAACTTCCACTTCCTTCTGATTTGATATATTGCTGCTGTTTTTAAGAACTTAACATTGGAATAAAGAATACTTTTTTGCTTTTACTCAATTGAAGTTTGGTGTGTCTATACCTTAGAGTGCTGGGATTACTTCGTTGCTGGATTAATTTCGTTTGGGAGGCGTGGGTGAAGCTTTCCTACCCTATTCCTGACAGCATCGGACTGGACGTACTGGCTTCAAGTTCTGGAGGAACCTTTCCATTACAGGACCGGGTAATGGAAGTGACGTAGCACAGCGCGAAGAACGTTAGAAGATACACAGAGGGGAGAGGAGCATACTGGAGCGCTTACCACTTTTTGTTTATAGAAGCCAAGAGGGCATATAAATGCTTTTTTCTTGTGGTCTTTTTTTATGGGAACTTGATAATATCCAGAATAGAGATCCAATACACTAAACCATTTGCTACCAGATAGAGCATTAAGTAGATCTTCTATCCTGGGTAGTGTATACTGGTCAGGAATTGTTAGTTTTTTTTAAAGTTTGATAGTCTATGCACAATTGCACAGAGCCATTTTTTTCCTCACCACTACAATGGGAGAAGCATAGGGACTTTTAGATTCTTTGATAATGCCAGTGTCTTCCATTTCTTGCAGGATGTTTCTCACATCCTCCACATCTCGTGGTGATATACGTCGAGACCTCTAACGAAATGAAGCAGAGTCTGACAATCTTATGGTGTGTTTTGCACTGTTGCAACACCCTACAAGAGAGCTTTAAGCAGTCTCTCTTTCCCTACAAATGGTAAGCTTGAGTCTTCAAAATCAAACTCCAATTCTCCTGATGATTTGACTGCTGCTTCTGCAGAAAGGGCAGAAATAGGGGTTATCTCCTCTAAGAGGTGAAGGATTCCCAATTCTTGACCATGATCAATATGGACAGTTACTGCAAAAAATGCCTGTTGTGCCTTTCTGTCAAGCCTTGACTTCAGGCATAATCATTCAGCCCTTTTGAATGTCCTCTTCAGGAATAGATTCTACACAGTAGATCTGTGCACAATTAATCATACCCTCCTGTAAGGTGGGTACAGCTTTAACTGATTTCATTTCTCCAGGGTTTAAAGTCAAAGGCTGGGGGCCCCATTAATGGAACTGCCTGGTCAGTGATTCTTGATCTAATTTGTGACATTTGTGTCTTAAGGCAGGCTCCAATTCAGCCATCTGATTAATGGATACATCTCCTACCTCTTGCAAGTAGGCCCTAAACAAGTTTTGAACCGTACTTGTGTTGGTTGCCAGAAGAATGGAAAAACTTGTTTAGGTGTAGGACACAACAGACCCTCCACATCCACGGAGCATGTCTTTCCAATATTCAGTTGTGGGATGACAATCTGCACTCTGACTTCTCCTAGGTAAGTGACGTAGGCGAGCATCATAAAATGATCTGAAGATAATGGTCACCTGAGATCCACTATCTAGCACAGTAGAAGCTGGGATGCCCTCAACCATAAGTGATACCAGTAGCTTGGGTCCAACTCTGGTACTTGCAGCTGTTTCCAGGCTCTTAGAGTGACACTTCTTCCAATGTGTCCACTTTCTTTTCCTAGAAACTTTTCTTTTGGGTAAGGGATCTGTGAAAAAGGTTTCAACCTGAAGAACATCTTCTTTACGTGTACAATGGGATGCTATATGCCCAAGCCCATTACATCTAAAATATCTGAGAGGTTTGTTATGTTTATTATCCTGGGTAGTTGAATTGATTGATTCACAATTGCTGGGTTGAGGTTCTTGTTTCTCTTTTGTTCCTTTAAATTTCTGGGAACTGTCCTGAACAGAGAATTATTCAGAAGCTCTCATCCGTGAACGAGTAAGAGGAGTCTTTTCTATAGTCCTTACTTCCTGCATTACTCCAGCAAAAGATAGAACCTTTTTAATACATAAAAGATTCTCCAGGGTGGCTGCACAGGAGTCTCCAGGTAGTGTTAATCTAAGGAGCTGTTTGCACCAGTATTTGTCAATTTCAGATGCAGGAATGATCCCTTTCTCCACTAATGTTCCTACTATGAGTTCTACTCTCACAACATAGGCTGACAGTTTTTCACATTTCACTTAATCTGTATTTTCATATCATTCTCTCAACTCAAACTCATCTTCCTCTGCATATGCAGTCATTAGAATTTGAAGGAGCTCTGATGCAGAAGCTTGAGGATAGATAATTTGATGTTGCCTTACCAGGTCTAAGGCTGGACCATTTAAACATTCTATGAGCCTTTGTCGTTTCACATCCTCAGTGCAAGCACATTCTCTAAGAAACTGCAAAGTAGTGTCTCTCCAGGGTTTGAATCACTTTTCTCCAACAGAAGTAGGGTCAATCCCAAAGAAAATCTTCAATCTCTTGCAATTGTGAATGTGTTGTGCTTGGGTCACTTCCACCGCTGATGGTTTAAGTACATTTGTTATAGGAGAAGAAACCTCTTGCTTAGGAGAATCATTCTTTAGTCTCCTCCTTTCACTTGTGATAGAACTGCCTTCAGATTCATTTACAGTTAAGTCATCTTCAGACTCACTGTCACTATTTTTAAATATCAGGTCAGAATCATCGCCCTCCTCGTGGTCAGAATCTCCTTCTGGGTATACTATCAGGCACCCTTTAGAGTCTGCTCCAGATATAGGGATTCTAATTGTTTCTTTTCCTGAATTCATATCCTGGTCCCCCTGAACAAGGGTCACACCATGAGTTCCTGTTTTCTTAGTCTGCACTATGGTAGGGTTTTCCAACCGAGGGATCAATTTTAGGGCATCTATAAACTTCCTCTGGCTGAATCCAATAGGAATTTGCACAGCCATGAACCCTCATTATTCTAGCCCACTCTCTAACATCTCTGGGTGATGGAACAGGGGTCTTGCTTAAACACTTCTTACTGTCCCAGTTCGTTTTGGCAGTGCCTCCATCTGTAAACCCTTCCTTACCCATCTTTGGTGAGAATGATACAGGTTGGATGGTCACCTTTGACGCTGTGGCTTCAAAGGAATGACCTAAGTCTCCACTGGGGTAGGGAGTCTGGGACAACTTGATTAATGTAACATACAGTGCCTCCACCCAGTGATAACAATTCTCAGGGATCCCACAACACTGAGGAAGTGAGTACCCCACAGCATGCAATAATAAAACAAGCAGATAAAAAAATAACACAGAATATATTTAAATGCAAATAGAAAGACATATTAATAACATAACAGTCCCACACTTTGCAGGGTACCCTTTCCCCCCCAAATAAACTGCCAAATAATGTCCCTTTTGGTGGCGCACATTGGGGCCCTTAGTAAGTTTCAGATATCCATTTAGTGTGAAGGATAACTGTTCCACTACCTGAATCCTCCTGTGGAACGTTCTAGAAAAGGAGGGGTTTGTTGCAGAACCAGGAGCGCCTATTCGGCTTATACCCACAAAAAGAGAACACAGATGAAGAAATTTGGATAAAAACAAAAACTTTTATTCTTATATTTCTATAAAATTACAGAGACTAATGCATGTAAAAAAGCGGTCTAATAGACCAGATTGCAAACAGTTAAAAATGAATATGCAGCCCAAAATAATCCGTATAGTTGGCCAACCTACTAAATCTGAGCTTAAAAATAAAAGCCTGTTACTGTATTCTTTTATGTAACAGGTGTATGCTCTATGTCAAAAATAGTATAAAAAATATTATAAAAATTATATATATATATATACATACACTTTCTAACTATTAGCACATTTTATAGTTATATATCTGTATGGTCTCACTATTTAACACAAAACAATGTTTCAAATGGAGATTTGTTACATTCAAACTTGAATCAGCAATATTTTAAAACCTTATACAATGTCGTTTGGGTATAATACTTCAGCTCAAAACTTGCTGTCTGTTTCCCACAATGTTATATCACATACACACACGGCCGTGCTTTATCTTATAAGTCCCTTTTCCATTCTTTGGTGTTTCTCGAATTATGACAGTCCTAACAAGTGCACTTGTTCCTAAAATACCTTTATTTTTCAGACCTTGTTTGTCGGTCCATAGGATTCTTTGAAATAAGCTCCGTAAAGTACTTTACCAGTCCACCGATGCTGGAGCCGTCCGTCTATCTCAGCGTCTTAGCTGCTATTCACCCCAGACTCTGTGCCTTCTCCGGACAAGGCTGTGATTGGGTCTCCTTTGGGGGGTGGGTCCTGCTGTTCCTGTGTTGACGGCTCTACGGCTGACTTCATCTGAAGTTAGATTTGCCCGGTATGGAGTATTGCAATGCGTTTCCGCTGAAAACTTCAGCCTTTGTCAAGCATATCCTCCATGTTATCTCTTTGTCTTTAAATATCCCTCTCTCACATCTGATTGGTTACGGGTTGACTTTCAAAAAACGATCAGCTTATTTAGAAACTTGTCCTCTAAACTTATGTGAGTTAAACTTACGTGAGGGGTAAAGAAGTGGTTATGTTTTGAATTTCCCTCTCTCTTGGTTGGTTGGTTGGTTGGAATGCAGCTCTCAGTTAATTTCGAGAACTTGAATTAAGTACCTTAAATTTTCATATAGAAAGTTAGACTCACATAAATGAGGCAAAAAGAAGTAGTTATGTTTTTCCAGTTTCCCTAAAATATCATGTTAGACATTTCATAAATTGTAAGACATTAAAATCATCTGTCTGAGAATCTTTTTTCCATCAATTTAAATAATTATTATTTTGGGCACTTTTTTGTCCTTTTTTGCAAGATAAAAAATAATAATATATAATGTATAAAAAAAAATTCTTTTAAAATATATTTTTTATTTTTAATGGGCAATTGATTTTTTGTAAAAAACAGTAATGATGGTCACAGGTAGCAATGCATTTTTTTGCTCTATTCAATTTAGACAAGTTTTATCACACCACTTAAAAGAATGTAATGTATCTATAAATTTCTATAGAAATTAAGGCCTAGATTTGGAGTTTGGCGGTAGCCGTGAAAACCAGTGTTAGAGGCTCCTAACGCTGGTTTTAGGCTACCGCCGGTATTTGGAGTCAGTCAAAAAAGGGTCTAACGCTCACTTTTCAGCCGCGACTTTTCCATACCGCAGATCCCCTTACGTCAATTGTGTATCCTATCTTTTCAATGGGATCTTTCTAACTCCGGTATTTAGAGTCGTGGCTGAAGTGAGCGTTAGAATTCTAACGACAAAACTCCAGCTGCAGAAAAAAGTCAGTAGTTAAGAGCTTTTTGGGCTAACGCCGGTTCATAAAGCTCTTAACTACTGTGCCCTAAAGTACACTAACACCCATAAACTACCTATGTACCCCTAAACTGAGGCCCCCCCACATCGCCGACACTCGATTACATTTTTTTAACCCCTAATCTGCCGACCACCACCTACGTTATCCTTATGTACCCCTAATCTGCTGCCCCTAACACCGCCGACCCCTATATTATATTTATTAACCCCTAATCTGCCCCCCACAACGTCGCCGCCAGCTACCTACACTTATTAACCCCTAATCTGCCATCCGCACGCCGCCGCCAGCTACATTATAGCTATGTACCCCTAATCTGCTGCCCTAACATCGCCGACCCCTATATTATATTTATTAACCCCTAATCTGCCCCCCACAACGTCGCCTCCACCTGCCTACACTTATTAACCCCTAATCTGCCGACCGCAAAGAGCCGCCACCTACATTATAGCTATGTACCCCTAATCTGCTGCCCCTAACACCGCCGACCCCTATATTATATTTATTAACCCCTAATCTGCCCTCCCTAACATCGCCGACACCTAACTTCAATTATTAACCCCTAATCTGCCGACCGAATCTCGCCGCTATTCTAATAAATGTATTAACCCCTAAAGCTAAGTCTAACCCTAACACTAACACCCCCCTAAGTTAAATATAATTTAAATCTAACGAAATAAATTAACTCTTATTAAATAAACTATTCCTATTTAAAACTAAATACTTACCTGTAAAATAAACCCTAATATAGCTACAATATAAATCATAATTATATTATAGCTATTTTAGGATTTATATTTATTTTACAGGTAACTTTGTATTTATTTTAACCAGGTACAATAGCTATTAAATAGTTAAGAACTATTTAATAGCTAAAATAGTTAAAATAATTACAAAATTACCTGTAAAATAAATCCTAACCTAAGTTACAATTAAACATAACACTACACGATCAATAAATAAATTAAATAAAATACCTACAATTACCTACAATTAAACCTAACACTACACTATCAATAAATTAATTAAATACAATACCTACAAATAACTACAATGAAATAAACTAACTAAAGTACAAAAAATAAAAAAGAACTAAGTTACAAAAAATAAAAAAATATTTACAAACATAAGAAAAATATTACAACAATTTTAAACTAATTACACCTACTCTAAGCCCCCCTAATAAAATAACAAAGCCCCCCAAAATAAAAAATGCCCTACCCTATTCTAAATTACAAAAGTTCATGCCCCAAGAAATTCAGCTCTTTTTCCTGTAAAAAACACATACAATACCCCCCCCCCCCCAACATTACAACCCACCACCCACATACCCCTAATCTAACCCAAACCCCCCTTAAATAAACCTAACACTAAGCCCCTGAAGATCTTCCTACCTTGTCTTCATCACACCGATCCATCCTGGCTCCGATATCTTCATCTAAGCCCAAGCGGGGGCTAGACATCCATCATCCGATGGCTGAAGAAGTCCAGAAGAGGCTCCAAAGTCTTCATCCTATCCGGGAAGAAGAGTAGATCCGGACCGGCAACCATCAGCCAATCGGATCAGCCAATCGGATTGAACTTGATTCTGATTGGCTGATTCCATCAGCCAATCAGAATATTCCTACCTTAATTCCGATTGGCTGATAGAATCCTATCAGCCAATCGGAATTCGAGGGACGCCATCTTGGATGACGTCATTTAAAGGAACCGTCATTCGTCGTCTAGTCGTCGGTTGAAGAGGATGTTCCGCGTCGGCTTGGAAGAAGATGGTTCCGCTCCGCTCCAGAAGAAAGAAGATTGAAGATGCGGCTTGATAGAAGACTTCATCCAGATGATGGACTTCCGACTTCAGCCCGAGGATGGATTTCTTCAGTCGCCGCTTGGATCCAGACGGATCGGTGAACCTGGCAGGGTGAAGATAAGGTAGGAAGATCTTCAGGGGCTTAGTGTTAGGTTTATTTAAGGGGGGTTTGGGTTAGATTAGGGGTATGTGGGTGGTGGGTTGTAATGTTGGGGGGGGTATTGTATGTTTCTTTACAGGCAAAAGAGCTGAATTCTTTGGGGCATGCCCCGCAAAGGGCCCTGTTCAGGGCTGGTAAGGTAAAAGAGCTTTGAACTTTTGTAATTTAGAATAGGGTAGGGCATTTTTTTATTTTGGGGGGCTTTGTTATTTTATTAGGGGGCTTATTGTAGGTGTAATTAGTTTAAAATTGTAATATTTTTCTAATGTTTGTAAATATTTTTTTATTTTTTGTAACTTAGTTCTTTTTTATTTTTTGTACTTTAGTTAGTTTATTTCATTGTATTTATTTGTAGATATTGTATTTAAATAGTTTATTGATAGTGTAGTGTTAGGTTTAATTGTAGGTAATTGTTGGTATTTTATTTAAATAATTTATTGATCATGTAGTGTTAGGTTTAATTGTAACTTAGGTTAGGATTTATTTTACAGGTAATTTTGTAATTATTTTAACTATTTTAGCTATTAAATATAATTATAATTTATATTGTAGCTATATTAGGATTTATTTTACAGGTAAGTATTTAGCTTTAAATAGGAATAATTTATTTAATAAGAGTTAATTAATTTCGTTATATTAAAATTATATTTAATTTAGGGGGGTGTTAGTATTAGAGTTAGGCTTAGCTTTATGGGTTAATACATTTATTAGAATAGCAGTGAGCTCCAGTCGGCAGATTAGGGGTTAATGTTTGAAGTTAGGTGTCGGCGATGTTAGGGAGGGCAGATTAGGGGTTAATACTATTTATTATAGGGTTATTGAGGCCGGAGTGAGGCGGATTAGGGGTTAATAACTTTATTATAATAGCGGTGCGGTCCGGTAGGCAGATTAGGGGTTAATAAGTGTAGGCAGGTGGAGGCGACGTTGTGGGGGGCAGATTAGGGGTTAATAAATATAATATAGGGGTCGGCGGTGTTAGGGCAGCAGATTAGGGGTACATAGGGATAATGTAAGTAGCAGCGGTTTACGGAGCGGCAGATTAGGGGTTAAAAATAATATGCAGGGGTCAGCGATAGCGGGGGCGGCAGAAAAGGGGTTAATAAGTGTAAGGTTAGGGGTGTTTAGACTCGGGGTACATGTTAGGGTGTTAGGTGCAGACGTAGGAAGTGTTTCCCCATAGACAACAATGGGGCTGCGTTAGGAGCTGAACACGGCTTTTTTGCAGGTGTTAAGTTTTTTTTCAGCTCAAACAGCCCCATTGTTTTCTATGGGGGAATCGTGCACGAGCACGTTTTTGAGGCTGGCCGGGTCCATAAGCAACTCTGGTATCGAGAGTTGAAGTTGCGTTAAATATGCTCTACGCTCCTTTTTTGGAGCCTAACGCAGCCATTCTGTGGACTCTCAATACCAGAGTTATTTTAAAGGTGCGGCCAGAAAAAAGCCAGCGTTAGCTACGCGGGTCGTTACCGACAAAACTCTAAATCTAGCCGCAAGTGTTTAGGAAGCTATTTAAATTTAAATCCAAATTTAACCCTTTTGGTTTTAAGGTTTGGATTTCAAAGATCCATTTCGCCTCTTTTTTGAGGAGGGCATACGATTGATTACCCCCTCTTTTATTTCCCTTCAGTTTGGTTATTGCTGTGTAATTAAAATATTTTAAATTGCTGTTATTGCACATTCTGAAGTGTTTTGCAACTGGAAGATCTTTATTTCTTTCTGTGTCTGAGTTTTCTATGGAGTTTAGGTGTTCACTTATTCTTTCTCTGACTGTTCTTTCTGTCTCGCCCACATACTGTTTCCCACATTTTTTGCAGGTTATTAAATAAATTACATTTATATCCATACATCTTATTGTCTTTCTAATTTTGTATTCCTTAAGTGTGTTACTGGACTTGAAAGTTTTTGTTTTGTTTGCATGTTTACAGGCTTTTCAGGATCCACAGGGGTAGAATCCTTGTAATTTGTCACCTAAAACTCCCCTAATTGTATTACTATTTTTCTGTTTTAAAGTGGGTGCTAGTATGCTTTTCAGATTTTTTGTTTTTTTGTACACAAATTTTGGTCTGTTTGGAAGTAATTGTACTAAATGTGGATCCGATTTTAAAATTTTCCAGTGGGATTTAATTATTTTCTCTACTTTAATCCTATCTTCACTATACTCTGTGATGAAGGGTATGAAGATCTCTTCTCCTTCTGTGTTTAATGGTGTAGTTTTCTTAGGTTTATATTGTAGAATTTCCTTCCTGAAAAATAAAGGTATTTTAGGAACAAGTGCACTTGTTAGGACTGTCATAATTCGAGAAACACCAAACAACGGAAAAGGGACTTATAAGATAAAGCACGGCCGTGTGTGTATGTGATATAACATTATTGTGGGAAACAGACAGCAAGTTTTGAGCTGAAGTATTATACCCAAACGACATTGTATAAGGTTTTAAAATATTGCTGATTCAAGCTTGAATGTAACAAATCTCCATTTGAAATTGAAACATTGTTTTGTGTTAAATAGTGAGACCATACAGATATATAACTATAAAATGTGCTAATAGTTAAAAAGTGTATATATATATATATGTATATATTAAAAAAACAACAAAAAAACACAAGATCACAAAGGTAAACTCAAAGAGATGAGTATCACCCCTGTGAGCTAAGGCAGCGCACACTCTAGATTGATATATAAATTGCTGTAATGTTGAAACCTATTACCAAAATGAATAAATAATATATATGTCTGGAATACAAATGGATAATAGCAAAGTACAATCAGAAAATGTGTTAATAATAATTCATATACTTACCATACTCTGAAAGATCCTAATATAGGAAAATCAATGAAGAGCTTTGTCCTTCTGATGATCAGATGTAATAGGGGTTCAAAAAGCTGGTGTTCAATGATGCTCATCACAAAACAACTCAATGTTCAATTTGAGTGAAAAGGTACAGCTGCAGAAATCTAAAAAACAAGCGCAAAGATACACCTCTCATAGTGCAAATCAATTTAATACGATAAAACAATGGAATATACAAAAAACGTCTGAGAGTAATTCCTATTCACAAGTGTGACCCCAATCTAATGAGGTAAGTATTGGCAGGCGGATCTTAAAGTGTCCCCACTTGTGTTAGACAACTGCTCCCAATGTGGTAGAAAAGTCTCCTCACTGTTAATGTCCCCAGTGAAAGTGGAAGAAACACTAGAAAAAGCTGGTTAGTTACCAGCTGAGAGTCAGCACATCAGGAAACAAACACGGAAAGTACTATAAATCCCAGGAGATCAGTACCAGTGCCTGATCTTCAGTATCATTGGGATCCCGCCTCCTTTAACTTCCATGAAACTGCAGTGCATGCTGGGAATAGGTTTGTGGTTTCCGGCTTCTGTTTGATTCCTGCTGAAGATCAGGCACTGGCAATGATCTCCTGGGATTTATAGTACTTTCCGTGTTTGTTTCCTGATGTGCTGACTCTCAGCTGGTAACTAACCAGCTTTTTCTAGTGTTTCTTCCACTTTCACTGGGGACATTAACAGTGAGGAGACTTTTCTACCACATTGGGAGCAGTTGTCTAACACAAGTGGGGACACTTTAAGATCCGCCTGCCAATACTTACCTCATTAGATTGGGGTCACACTTGTGAGTAGGAATTACTCTGAGACTTTTTTTGTATATTCCATTGTTTTATCGTATTAAATTGATTTGCACTATGAGAGGTGTATCTTTGCACTTGTTTTTTTAGATTTATGTATATATATATATATATATATATATAAAATAACTCATTGTGTAGTTCATTAACAAATCTAGACAGGCCCAGAGGCTTGTTTTCCCACAGAAAACCTCTGAATTACACTGTTTCCAATGCAGCAAATGATTCTGGGTAAAATATGCAAATTAAGTACACAATGACACACCTTTTTACTTCAGTCTGCTTTTCAGCAGGTTCCCTTTACGCCAAAGTATCACTGTTCACACAGCTTATAAACTTAGCTAGGGTTAGTGCAGTGATTCATAACCATCCCAGGACAGACTGTTTCGTGGTTTTTGCCACTCATCAGCTGGGAGAAGGTTAGAATCACTGCTGGGTGAAGTTGATTCCAGGCAGAATACAACAACATTTTAAATTAGGGGGAGATAAAAGGTGAGTTTAAAATCCTCCACTACGCACAAAATATAGAAAAAATAACTCATTGTGTAGTTCATTAACATATCTAGACAGGCCCAGAGGCTTGTTTTCCCACAGAAAACCTCTGAATTACACTGTTTCCAATGCAGCAAAGGATTCTGGGTAAAATATGCAAATTAAGTACACAATGACACACCTTTTTACTTCAGTCTGCTTTTCAGCAGGTTCCCTTTACGCCAAAAGGTGAGTTTAAAATCCTCCACTACGCACAAAATATAGAAAAAATAACTAATTGTGTAGTTCATTAACAGAATCCTTTGCTGCATTGGAAACAGTGTAATTCAGAGGTTTTCTGTGGGAAAACAAGCCTCTGGGCCTGTCTAGATTTGTTAATGAACTACACAATGAGTTATTTTTTCTATATTTTGTGCGTAGTGGAGGATTTTAAACTCACCTTTTATCTCCCCCTAATTTAAAATGTTGTTGTATTCTGCCTGGAATCAACTTCACCCAGCAGTGATTCTAACCTTCTCCCAGCTGATGAGTGGCAAAAACCACGAAACAGTCTGTCCTGGGATGGTTATGAATCACTGCACTAACCCTAGCTAAGTTTATAAGCTGTGTGAACAGTGATACTTTGGCGTAAAGGGAACCTGCTGAAAAGCAGACTGAAGTAAAAAGGTGTGTCATTGGGGGCTACTTATCAAGCCGTCTACTTTTCTGGCTTCGCCGGCCCAATACGTCCGCCTAAGCTCGCCTACCTTCGCCGCCGCGGACCTTGAATACGTTCGCCTAAGTTATCAAATAAAGCTGTCAAAAAGCCGCGGGGCGATGAGCAGCGGACTGTGACAGTTATCACTCATCCGATCTCGCTGCCCTTCGGCTTTTTCCCAGCTTTATTGCTAGCCTGTCACTAAGCACTCACACTAAACTACACTGTTCTACCCCCTATACCGGCGCCCCCGGAGCCCCCCGCAACTAAATAAAGTTACTAACCCCTAAACCGCTGCTCCTAGACCCCGCCGCAAGTCTTATAAATGTATTAACCCCTAAACCGCCGCTCCTAGACCCCGCCGCAAGTCTTATAAATGTATTAACCCCTAAACCGCCGCTCCCGGACACCGCTGCCACCTACATTATACCTAGTAACCCCTATCCTGCCCCCCTATACCGTCGCCCTCTATTATAAAATTATTAACCCCTATCCTGCTGATCCCGCACCTCTCCGCAACTAAATAAATAGTTTAACCCCTAAACCGCCGCTCCATGAACCCGCCGCAACCTATAATAAATTTATTAACCCCTATCCTGCCCCCCACTACGCCGCCGCCACTGTAATAAAATGATTAACCCCTAAACCTAAGTCTAACCCTAACCATAACGCCCCCCTAACTTAAATATTAATTAAATAAATCTAAATAAATTAACTCTTATTAACTAAATGAATCCTATTTAAAACTAAATACTTACCTTTAAAATAAACCCTAATATAGCTACAATATAAATAATAATTATATTCTAGCTATCTTAGGATTTCTTTTTATTTTACAGGTACCTTTCAATTTATTTTAACCATGTACAATAACTATTAAATAGTTATTAACTATTTAATGGCTTACCTAGCTAAAATAAAGAGAAATGTACCTGTGAAATAAATCCTAACCTAAGTTACAATTACACCTAACACTACACTATACTTTAATAAATTATTCCTATTTAAAAATAAATACTTACCTGTAAAATAAACCCTAAGATAGCTACAATGTAATTAATAATTATATTATAGCTATCTTAGGATTTATATTTATTTTACAGGTAACTTTGTATTTATTTTAGCTAGTTAGAATAGTTATTAAATAGTTATTAACTATTTAATAACTACCTAGCTAAAAGAAATACAAAATTACCTGTAAAATAAATCCTAACTTAAGTTACAATTAAACCTAATACTACACTATCATTAAATTAACTAAATAAACTACCTACAAAGAACTACAATGAAATACAATTACATAAACTAACTAAAGTACAAAAAATAAAAAAAGCTAAGTTACAAAAAATAAAAAATTAAGTTACAAACATGTTAAAAATATTACAACAATTTTAAGCTACTTACACCTAATCTAAGCCCCCTAATAAAATAACAAACCCCCCCAAAATAAAAAAAATCCCTACCCTATTCTAAATTACATAAATTTCAAAGCTCTTTTACCTTACCAGCCCTTAAAAGGGCCATTTGTGGGGGCATGCCCCAAAAAGTTCAGCTCTTTTGCCTGTAAAAGAAAAATACAACCCCCCCCCCCCAACATTAAAACCCACCACCCACATACCCCTAATCTAACCCAAACCCCCCTTACAAAAACCTAACACTAATCCCCTGAAGATCATCCTACCTTGAGTCGTCTTCACTCAGCCGAGCCACCGATGGAACTGAAGAGGACATCCGGAGCGGAAGAAGTTAATCCTCCAAGCGGCGCTGAAGAAGTCTTCGATCCGGCCGATGTCATCTTCAAAGAGGCGCTGAAGAGGTCTTCTATCCAGGGCGAAGTCATCTTCCAAGCCGGGTCTTCAATCTTCCTTCCGCCGACGCGGAACCACCTTCTTCACCGACGGACTACGACGAATGACGGCTCCTTTAAGGGACGTCATCCAAGATGGCGTCCCCTCAATTCCGATTGGCTGATAGGATTCTATCAGCCAATCGGAATTAAGGTAGGAAAATCTGATTGGCTGATGGAATCAGCCAATCAGATTGAGCTCGCATTCTATTGGCTGTTCCGATCAGCCAATAGAATGCGAGCTCAATCTGATTGGCTGATTGGATCAGCCAATCGGATTGAACTTGAATCTGATTTGCTGATTCCATCAGCCAATCAGATTTTCCTACCTTAATTCCGATTGGCTGATAGAATCCTATCAGCCAATCGGAATTGAGGGGACGCCATCTTGGATGACGTCCCTTAAAGGAGCCGTCATTCGTCGTAGTCCGTCGGTGAAGAAGGTGGTTCCGCGTCGGCGGAAGGAAGATTGAAGACCCGGCTTGGAAGATGACTTCGCCCGGATAGAAGACCTCTTCAGCGCCTCTTTGAAGATGACATCGGCCGGATCGAAGACTTCTTCAGCGCCGCTTGGAGGATTAACTTCTTCCGCTCCGGATGTCCTCTTCAGTTCCATCGGTGGCTCGGCTGAGTGAAGACGACTCAAGGTAGGATGATCTTCAGGGGATTAGTGTTAGGTTTTTGTAAGGGGGGTTTGGGTTAGATTAGGGGTATGTGGGTGGTGGGTTTTAATGTTGGGGGGGGGTTGTATTTTTCTTTTACAGGCAAAAGAGCTGAACTTTTTGGGGCATGCCCCCACAAATGGCCCTTTTAAGGGCTGGTAAGGTAAAAGAGCTTTGAAATTTATGTAATTTAGAATAGGGTAGGGATTTTTTTTATTTTGGGGGGGTTTGTTATTTTATTAGGGGGCTTAGATTAGGTGTAAGTAGCTTAAAATTGTTGTAATATTTTTAACATGTTTGTAACTTAATTTTTTATTTTTTGTAACTTAGCTTTTTTTATTTTTTGTACTTTAGTTAGTTTATGTAATTGTATTTCATTGTAGTTCTTTGTAGGTAGTTTATTTAGTTAATTTAATGATAGTGTAGTATTAGGTTTAATTGTAACTTAAGTTAGGATTTATTTTACAGGTAATTTTGTATTTCTTTTAGCTAGGTAGTTATTAAATAGTTAATAACTATTTAATAACTATTCTAACTAGCTAAAATAAATACAAAGTTACCTGTAAAATAAATATAAATCCTAAGATAGCTATAATATAATTATTAATTACATTGTAGCTATCTTAGGGTTTATTTTACAGGTAAGTATTTATTTTTAAATAGGAATAATTTATTAAAGTATAGTGTAGTGTTAGGTGTAATTGTAACTTAGGTTAGGATTTATTTCACAGGTACATTTCTCTTTATTTTAGCTAGGTAAGCTATTAAATAGTTAATAACTATTTAATAGCTATTGTACCTAGTTAAAATAAATTGAAAGGTACCTGTAAAATAAAAAGAAATCCTAAGATAGCTAGAATATAATTATTATTTATATTGTAGCTATATTAGGGTTTATTTTAAAGGTAAGTATTTAGTTTTAAATAGGATTCATTTAGTTAATAAGAGTTAATTTATTTAGATTTATTTAATTAATATTTAAGTTAGGGGGCGTTAGGGTTAGGTTTAGGGGTTAAACATTTTATTACAGTGGCGGCGGCGTAGTGGGGGGCAGGATAGGGGTTAATAAATTTATTATAGGTGGCGACGGTGTAGGGGGGGCAGATTAGGGGTTAATAAATGTATTATAGGTGGCGACGGTGTAGGGGGGGCAGGATAGGGGTTAATACATTTAATATAGGTTGCGGCGGGTTCAGGGAGCGGCGGGTTAGGGGTTAATACATTTATTATAGTTGCGGTGGGCTCCGGGAGCGGCGGTTTAGGGGTTAATAGGGATAGAGTAGCTTGCAGTGGGCTCCGGGAGCGGCGGTTTAGGGGGTAATAACTTTATTTAGTTGCGGCGGTGTAGGGGGGCAGATTAGGGGTGTTTAGACTCGGGGTACGTGTTAGGGTGTTAGGTGTAGACAGCTCCCATAGAAATCAATGGGATGTCTGTCAGCAGCGAACTTGTACTTTCGCTATGGTCAGACTCCCATTGATTCCTATGGGATCCGCCGCCTCCAGGCTGGCGCTTTGAAAACCAGGTACGCTGGGCCGTAAAAGTGCCGAGCGTACCTGCTAGTTTTTTGATAGCTAGCAAAAGTAGTGAGAATGTGCCGCACTTGTGTGCGGAACATCTGGAGTGACGTAAGAATCGATCTGTGTCGGACTGAGTCCGGCGGATCGAAGCTGACGTCACAAAATTCTACTTTTGCCGGTCTCGAGCCTTTGATAACTAAGGCGTATCAGCCTCGCCACAAATACGCTGCGGAATACGCAGCGTATTTGAGGTTGACGGCTTGATAACTACCCCCCATAGTGTACTTAATTTGCATATTTTACACAGAGTCCTTTGCTGCATTGGAAACAGTGTAATTCAGAGGTTTTCTGTGGGAAAACAAGCCTCTGGGCCTGTCTAGATTTGTTAATGAACTACAAAATTAGTTACTTTTTCTATATTTTGTGCGTAGTGGAGGATTTTAAACTCACCTTTTATCTACCCCTAATTTAAAATGTTGTTATATATATATATATATATATATATATATATATATATATATATATATATATATATATATATATATATATATATATATATATATATATATAAAAATTTATAAAAAAAATTTATACTATTTTTGACATAGAGCATACACCTGTGACATAAAAGAATACAGGAACGGCTTTTATTTTTAAGCTCAGATTTAGTAGGTTGGCTAACCATACAGATTATTTTGGGCTACATATTCATTTTTAACTGTTAGCAATCTGGTCAATTAGGCCCCTTTTTTACATGCATTAGTCTCTGTAATTTTATAGAAATATAAGAATAAAAGTTTTTGTTTTTATCCAAATTTCTTCTTCTGTGTTCTCTTTTTGTGGGTATAAGCCGAATAGGCGCTCCTGGTTCTGCACCAAACCCCCCCTTTTAGGATCATTTTTTGGGAGTCTAGAGGAAGATCCCAGAGTTCCAAGAGCTTTTGTACCCCTGTAGCGCTGACTGTATAAATCTGTTTGAGTATACACGTTCTAGAAAAGGCCTGGTCTTCTGGCTGCTTTCTTCCCACTTGAGTGCTGACAGTCTGAAATGACAGGCTCACTCTAGTCCAAAGGTAGCTGCTTCTTAATGTGACATCAGGCTAAGTGTTCACAGTATACAGGGTCCTGGATGTGGCCTTTATCATTCAAGGCAGAATCACACACACCCCTTTCAGCAGCTCTGAACAGCCCTAACTAAAACTCTCCTCCCAGGAAGTCTCTGAAACTGTTAGCATCTGATTGGCTCTCACTACCATGTGATGCAGGGTTGAGGAAAAGTGCAGTTAATCCCTGCAGCAGAATGAGAAAGGGCTACAACAGTTTTGCAGTGCATTTTTAATATTTTTCAGTTAGCTATTTCAAATTGCACATGCACAAATCAGCATTTAAGAGTAGGAAACCCTATTTAAGAATCGATCGTTATTGAAAGAACTTAGCATGGGAGGAGCTTGGTGGCCATTTTCAGTTCCTAACAAACAATTTAAATGCTTCATTTACTTCTTACAAGCTTATAGATGTGGGACCAGTTGTAGGAAGCTTCTCTAGTATATAACAATATGTAATCAAATGATGTTTTGGGACTAGACGGTAAAATGCAAATAAAATGCAATTAAAAGATAAAAATCCATTTAAAATTATAAATACATATTGCAATAGTTTCTATTAAGTATAATCCACTGCTTAGTGATTTTTATTACACAAGTGAAACAGACTGTTTTATATCCCTTTAACCCCTTAACGATCAAGGACGTGTCAGGCATGTCCTCCAAAAAGTGTCAGTTAATGACCAAGGACGTACCTGACACGTCCTCTGGGGTTTGAAGAGCTGGAAGTGATCATGATCACTTCCATATGCTTTCAGGGTATTGCAGTGATGCCTCAATATTGAGGCATCACTGCAATACCCTTTTTTACCCACCGATGCAAAGAGGGCCCTCTCTGCATCGGCCATCAATGGTCGATTGTTAATGGGTGGGAGCCATAGCAGGGAGGTGGATCATTGAGTTTCCTTATCCTGTTTGTCCATAGTGGGCTTGTGGAGGACGGGAGCGCGTGGGTGCGTGTGCGCGCACACACACGCGTCACATTGTCATTACATTTTATTAAATTGTAGGGAGGAGGGAGTGGGGGGGGGTGAGTGGGAGGGGGGAATCAATGTTGGGCAAGGGATCTGGGAGGTGGTTGGGTATTGAGGGGGGCAACTACACTACAGAAAATGTGGGTTATATTTATTTATTTTAAAAAAGGCTAATTTTTTAACAAATTGGGTACTGGCAGACAGCTGCCAGTACCCAAGATGGTGTAAGCTAGGTAGAGGGGGGAGGGTTAAAAAAGCTCCTTTTTGCCAGTACTTGAAGTGGCGGTGACAATTGTGAGGTGTGGGGGAGGGAAGAGAGCTGTTTGAGGGTGGTCAGGGAGGGATCAGGGGGTGGGATGTGTCAGGGGGGAGGCTGATCTCTACACTAAAGCTAAAATTAACCCTACAAGCTACCTAATTAACCCCTTCACTGCTGGGCATAATACAAGTGTGGTACGCAGCACCAAAAAGCAATGCCAAAGCCATTTATGTCTGTTATTTCTGAACAAAGAGGATCCCAGAGAAGCATTTAAAACCATTTGTGCCATAATTGAACAAGCTGTTTGTAAATAATTTCAGTGAGAAACCTAAGGTTTGTGAAAAAGTGAACAATTTTTTTTATTTGATTGCATTTGGCGGTGAAATGGTGGCATGAAATATACCGAAATGGGCCTAGATTAATACTTTATGTTGTCTACTACACTAAAGCTAAAATTAACCCTACAAGCTCCCTAATTAACCCCTTCACTGCTGGGCATAATACACGTGTGGTGCGCAGCGGCATTTAGTGGCCTTCGAATTGTCAAAAAGCTGTTCCAATCAGCCAATTGGATGAGAGCTCAATCCTATTGGCTGATTGGAACACCCAATAGGATTTTAGCAGCTCTAATCCTATTGGCTGATTGGAACAGCCAATAGGATTTTAGCAGCTCTAATCCTTCAAGCGGGACTTCAAGAACTGTAAGTGGATCGTCAGGGCTTAGTGTTAGATTTTTTAAGGGTCTTTTGGGTAGGTTTTATTTTTAGATTAGAGTCTGTGCATGTAAAAGAGCTAAATGACCTTTTAAAGGCAATGCCCATACAAACCCCCTTTTAAGGGCAATGGGAAGCTTAGTTTTTTTTAGATAGTTATTTTATTTGGGGGGGGGGGTTGCTTGTGGGGGTGGTGGGTTTTACTGTTGGGGGGTGTTTGTATTTGTTTTACAGGTAAAAGAGCTGTTATCTTTGAGACAATGCCCCACAAAAGGCCCTTTTAAGGGCCATTAGTAGTTTATTGAGGCTAGGGTTTTTTTTATTTTGGGGGGCTTTTTTATTTTGATAGGGCTGTTAGATTAGGTGTAATTCTTTTTTTTTTTTTAGATAATTTGTTTCTTATTATTTCTTATTAATTACAAAAAGTGTTTTTTTGTAATTTAGTTATTTATATTTTTGTAATTAGATACTTTTTGTAATTTTTAGAGTAGAGTTAGGATTTTTTTAATGTGTAGTTTAGTTTAATTTAATTGGTAGTTAGTTTAATTGTAGTTTAATAATTATCTAAGTTTAATTGTTAGTTTAAAATTAACTTACAGGTAAGTTTTAATTTAATTTAAGATAGGGAAATTGTAATTTTAATATAAAGTTAGGGGGGTTTGCAGTTTAGAGGTTAATTATATTTAAATAGTGCTTTCTATGCGGGAGGGTGGCGGTTTAGGGGTTAATAGGTTTATTATAGTGGCAACGATTTCGGGGAGCGGCGGAATATGGCTTAATACATTTTAATAGTGGCGGCGATGTCCGGAGCGGCAGATTAGGGGTTAATATATTTATTATAGTGTTTGCGATGTGGGAGGGCCTCGGTTTAGGGGTTAATAGGTAGTTTATGGGTGTTAGTGTACTTTTTAACACTTTAGTTATGAGTTTTATGGTACAGCTTTGTAACATAAAACTCATAACTTTAGACGGTGTTACGGATCTTGTGGTTATAGAGTGTACCGCTCACTTTTTGGCCTCCCAGGCAAACTCGTAATACCGGTGCTATGGGAGTCCCATTGAAAAATAACTTTTTTTAAAAGTGGGGTACTGACATTGCGTGACAGGCTAAAAGGCGTGCGGTACACCTATACTGACAAGACTTGTAATAGCAGCATTAGGGAAAATGAAGCGTTATGGGCCATAACGCTGCTTTTTCACTCATAACGCCAAACTCGTAATCTAGCTGATTGTAATTTAAATTTAGGGGCGTGTTAGGTTTCGTAGTTAATAGTTTAATTTAGTGTTTTGCGATGTAGGGGGGCCGACGGTTTAGGGGTTAATAGGTTTAGTTTAGTAGTTACGATATGGGGGGGCTGGAGGTTTAGGAGTTAATACTTTATTATAGTGTTGGCGATGTGGGGGGCGGCGGTTTAGAGGTTAAAAGGTTTATTTAGGTGTCGGCTATGTCGGGGGCTGCAGAATATGGGTTAATAACTTTTATTATTGTCGGGGAGTGGCGGATTAGGGGTTAATAACTTTTATTAGTGTCTGCGAGTGGCGGATTAGGGGTTAATAGGTTTATTTAATAGTCGGTAAGTGGGTGGCAGATTAGGAGTTAATAAGTTTCCTATAGTGTTTGCGATGCGGGAGGGCGGTGGTTTAGGGGTTTAGGGGTTAATAGGTAATTTATGTGTGTTAGTGTACTTTGTACTACTGCTCTTAGGTTGCGGTATGGATCGTGTTGGTATAGGCTGTAATGCAAGCATTTTAGCCGGAAGGAAAATATTAGAGCACTAAGATGTGAGAAAAGCAGTACGATCACCAGTGACCAGGGGCAGGCTGTGGTACTAAATAAATACCCACTTTCTATTTACCCAAGCGCCAACGGGAGAAATATTGTAGCAATAACTTGAATCTCAATGATATCAGGAATGGACAATATACAAATAACTAATATTTAATGCCCAAAATAGATGCAGGGGTTCTAATACCCAAAATTATACTCTTAATATTGCAAGGCTTTTGCGAAAGTGATATTTGCGCTCAACTTATTAATACCAGTGCACGCAAATGTGTACTGGTATTACATGTTAGGTGCAATGTAAGCGCGACCTCGAGTTTGTATTGCACGGAAGCATTGCGCTCACAAGAGTGTGCTTCCATAGGCTCCTATGGGAGCCTCATTCTCATGCAGATAGTTATGGCACGAGAAGTTGAACAGAGATAAGCAGCAAATATAAATCTAAATGTATATTAATATATACATATATATTTGTGTTTGCGTATATAAACATATAATAAATATATATGTATATAAGCATATACATATATATTTACTGGGAACACATAATCCCAAGAGACTGCTATGTAAAGGCACTTTTCAGTGCTGTTTTTTTTCTAACACCCCCCAACCGCCAGCTTTAGCCCCCAAAAACTGCCTAGTGCAGTAGTTTTTTTAAAATATTTTTTAATAATAAAAAATATATACTTTATTGTGGGGCCAATTGGGGCACTTTTAGAAAATTAACCAGAGATATGATCTCTAATCACTTGTAATGGCTGGTTATTCGTAGCACGATCATAAACGGACAAATTTGCCCATTTTTGGGACGCTATAAATTAGCTCTCCACTTGTATCTAGCTCTTAATATCCCTGGGAATGACACACAGGGCTAGCATAATGTTGCTGTGATGCCACTGTTTAAAATAGAACTAATTCTAATCTGATAAATTATTGACCATCAGACATCAATTATTGAGAAGTTACTAGAAGTGAATATCTAGATCAAGACATATGCTTTTATGAGGAGAGATTATGCCAAACTAATTTAGTTTCTATGAGGAAGTAAGATAGAAACAGGTAAATCAGTTGGGTTTGAAACACTTGGATTTGGCAAATAATTTTTATACAGAGTCCTGTAATAGATTAGTGTGCAATATTAAGGGACTGGGAATAGCTCATAATAGTTGAACATGCATAAACAACTAGATTAAAGACAAGGATCGAAGAGTTGTGGAAAACAAAGATGGTCACTCCCTCGATCGGATTTTCAGCTATCGATGCACTATCTCAAATTTCACAAACTCCCCTTTTCTTCTTTCTGACCATCATCTCCTCACTTGCAACATCACTTCCCTCCCTACAACTCTCCTTCCCCCTATCCCTCACACCAAACTTCTCAGAAGCACTAAGTCATTAGATCAGCAACATCTCGGTAGCTCTCTTGAACCTCTCCTCTCTTCCATCCCCTCCTTTTCCTGCCCTGACCAATCTATCTGCCACTATAACTCCACCTTTACATCGGTCATTGACAATGTGGCCCAGTAATCAGTGATCTAACTTGTATGTCAGTGACCACAGGTGTATTCACTTTTGTTGCATTAAGTTTCTACTTTGGGGCCTGTATTTATAATATAATCTTTCTAAAGTATTTGTTTTTGATGGTTTATAATAGGAAATACTCTACTTGTCAACTTAGAAATAAAACAATTATTGAGAGGTGATACAATTTTGAATAATTTGATATTTAAAGGGACACTGAACCCAAATTTTTTCTGTCGTGATTCAGATAGAGCATACAATTTTAAGCAACTTTCTAATTTACACCTATTATCACATTTTCTTCCTTCTCTTGGTATCTTTATTTGAAATGCAAGTATATAAGTTTAGATGCCGGCCCATTTTTGGTGAATAACATGTGTTATTCTTGCTGATTGGTGGATAAATTCACCCACCAATAAAAAAGTGCTGTCCAGAGTCCTGAAACAAAAAAGAAGCTTAGATGCCTTCTTTTTCAAATAAAGATAGCAAGTGAACAAAGAAAAATTTATAATAGGAGTAAATTAGAAAGTTTCTTAAAATTGCATGCTCTATCTGAATCACAAAAGAAAAAATTTGGGTTCAGTCAGTGTCCCTTTAAGTGATATTGCCCATTGGTGTACTCACTTCTGTTGTATACTGTATAAATATATATATATATATATATATATATATATATATATATATATATATATATATATATATATAACAAATCCAGAGGTAAAAGCACTCTCAATCACAGTCCGGGGTGCACAGCAAAATAGTACACAATTCCAAAAAGAAGCAGGCACTCTCCGTTTGAACTTCAAAATAATTTTACTTAGTGACGTTTCGGGGTTTCACCCCCGTCCTCAGACTTACAACAATAGTGTATAAACACAGTGATATACTTATACCCCCCTAACACCAATTATGCCATCAATATATCAATAATATAATAAATCAATAAACAAGCGTTTGCAAATACAGTCACCTATGTTTCATCGTGATCAGGCTCACAGCGGTGCACACCCGGCGCTTCCATTACGTCATCTGCATGGAGACAGCGCTCTCTAGTGAATCACACCCCCGCAAGCCGCCAACCACCTACCTCTGCCAACCACAGCAAAAGAACGTCATCAGCAGACGTTTGTACGTAGCTGGAGGCTTAATTCCCAGTGATCGTTTAGGCAACTATGTGATCCTATGTGAAAAAGTGAACATTAAAAACATTATCAAAACAGCATTTTGTACATAATTTAAAAATATCATTTCTCCATTAGAACTATTTCTACTCATAGTATTATATTAGGATGTCGCTTATATACAAATACTTCCAAATATACATCGCTGTCTAACATAAACTCAATGTTACCCCTGCATTCTGCTATTCTATGCTCCATACTATAGTACACTAAATTGGAAATAAACACATAAGTAAAGTAGTGATGGCACATATTGTAACACTATAGGAAGACCCTTATAGAAAGATATTTCAGAAAAGTACACTTTCAGAAAAAACACTGCCAATCTAGCTTAACGTTCAGGCCCTTAGGGGTCAGGGTGTCCAATTCATATGTCCATCTGGACTCCTTCTGTAGTAGCAAATTACCCCTGTCTCCACCTCTTCTCAGTGCAGGGACATGATCAATTAGGGTATATCTTAAATCACAGACATTATGCCCGCTCTCCAAGAAGTGGCGGGCAACTGGTTGATCCGATTCACCCTTCTTAATTGCCCTTCTGATTGAGCTTTTATGATTTGCCATACGTATTCGTAGGTTATCATTAGTTTTACCCACGTAAAATAAACTACATGGGCAATGCAGCAGGTAGACCACATGAGTGGTGGTACAAGTCATCCTGTGTCTGTGTGTATACCTTTTTCTGCTTCTTGGGTGATGGAAACATTTTCCGGTTATTAGCCCGTTACAGGTGGTGCAGCCACTACATCTATAGCATCCTGGCTTGACATCCTCCAACCATGTCCTATTAGCGTAGCAGTGAACCGGGTCTGTGAGCTGTAGGATATCTTTCAAGGATTTTCCTCTTCGGTACCCAATCCTAGGTTCACCCATCCCTTTAAAAGGGAGGCTATCCTCTAGACGTAGAATTTTCCAATTCTGTTTTAAAATGGTGTTAAGGCCATTCTTGTCAGCCGCATATGTGGTCACCAGGGTCATCTTATCTTGTTCCACCATCTGTCGCTCAGGGACATTCTCAGAGTATACTTCACTGATGTGTTTTTCCAATAATCCCT